>NW_005841952.1:1851547-1862543 GCF_000455745.1 Alligator sinensis
GACGCGCGGCGGCGGCGGCGGGAGGGTCACAGCGCATCCGCGCTGCGGCCGGGCCCTGCCGCGCCGCGCCGGGCTCCGCGCCCCAAGGCAGTCACCTGCGCCCGGTCGCCCTCTGCAGCGTTTGAGGCAGAGCCAAGCCTGGGCGCAAGGACAAGCGTTGGGGGGGGTCCAAGTCCAGCTTGCCCAGCTTGCCCTTCCCGTCACCGTGCCAGGGTCGGTAGCCCCGGGACGACCCTAGGACGCGGCGTGGAAAGGCGCTGCTCGCAAACCGACACGCTGACGGAGCGATGTGAATGAACGCTCGGGTCTTGGCTAGGAAAGGCGCTGGCGTATTGCTCAGACTAGCTGGGGGAAGTAATCGCTGTTTCTATTCTTCGCATCCAGCCTTTACCTGCGTGGCAGTCGTGTCAGGTTTGACAACCGGTTATGATTTGTATTTAGCCTTCAGATGAGAAACTTTGTTACGCGGGATGCTTGCTCTCGCTCTATCTGTAGTAGACAAATGACACCAAAGCCTGGATACACCTGACTCCAGCGCTCTTTCCTGCCCGGGGGAGGAGGTCGGACTCGATCTACTGAGGTCCCTTCCGACCCTAAAAATCTATGAAATCTATAAAATCTCTGAACTATTACAAGGTAGGAGAAGTTAAATGTGAAAAATAGGGTTGGTGCAGGTAGCAGAAATACCCCCCTCCCCTGTAAACGCCGGTCACTGTACAAAATGCACACCAAAGCAAACCTAGCTCAAACTTGAAATATATCTTTTTTTTAAAAAGGAAAGGTAATCAGTTAAACGTTCTACTGGGGTGGGATAACATGCAATGTAGCATGTAGCACTTGGCGTGGCATGGCAGTCCCTGAAAATATTACAAATGCATGTCCGCTAAAACATAAATAAGAGGCAAAATACAAATAAAAGCCGACTGCTAAGAGACGATGTCATCGGTATACCATGGAACAATCCCCAGGCCGAGAAATGGGAGGTTTATGGCAGTGGGGAGGGAGGAATCCCAACAGGTTGCTGTTTCCCAGAAGAAGTCTTTAAACCAGGTACCGATTTTCTATGCAAGTGTGAAGGGAGGACCCTAAGATTTTCAGAGCCACTTAAGGGATGCAGGTGCTCGGGTCCCTGCTAATTTTGGACAGGATGATCTTCCGAGGTCCCTTCCAGCCTACATTGTCTGAATTTTAGACAAGACGGGAAAGCCCAACCCTCTTAGGGAGCACTGGAAATCGTCACCTGGGTCTGCACCCCAATATCTCCCTTCAGTTCTGCTCTTTTTCCAGGCACCCTGAATCCCAATTCCCCTGCAATACAGAGGGGCCTTGCCCCTTGGGGTGGGAAGAGGGGCAGGTGACCTCGCTAGGTCCCTTCCAGCCTTGTCTTCTATTTCTATGAACTCAGCTGTGGAAATCATGATTCTGCAAACCCTTGAAGAGAGAACTGGGTGGCTCAGAGGAGTGCTGGGAGGGTCTGTAGCCTCTCTCCTGTAAATCACCTGCCCAAGTGCAGCCAAAGCTGCTCATTAAAAGTGGTGGTCATCTGTTTCGATCACCTCTGCAAAATGGGCGGTTGGGATGGCAGACCCGTGTCTAGACAGTTGGCCACATGGCAAAACCCAGCATCCCATCTTGCACTGGTGGGCCTTCTTGGTGGCTTGCTTATGAGGGCTGAAGAGGGGACTATGGAGGACCTTTGAGCTCTGCAAAAGACATACTGGGCCCCTGGTGAATAGTGAACAAGCCTTTGTCAGGTGTCACGTAGGAATGCACTGAGATATGATAAGGAACGCAAGGGGTCACTGGAACGAAGGGTCTTTCATTTGGCTCGCCCAAAAAGGTGTGCCAGAGCAAAGTCTCCATAGATCATTGCAAGCAAATGGCTGAGTTTTGTAGTACAGTGTTAGGGGCACACGCAATCTCCTGGAAACCAGAGCACGCCTGACTATCAGCTGGGATATACGGTGTGCACTACCACAGCAGTTTCCAGGTCCAATTTCAAAATCCCGCTGTATGCTTCCAAATCCCACTGAAGGACAGAAATTCTGCAGATGGAGCAGCTGCACAATTGGTCCCTTGAACAAGAGAAAACTAAACTCTTCCTCTATTTTATCATACCTGAAATACAAATAGCTGTTTATATTCTATACGTAACTCCTAGCTATAAATCTACTGAGCCACAGGGAATGAGATCCAAGATCTGTTTGCTGCTAGACTACAAGGAACCAGTAACCGCTAGGTGCCAGAATCCGGTGAAACATCACGACAGCCAGTGAAATTCCTCCGGACTACTTTCACCTCGCACCTTCCGGTGGGGTGGTTATAGTTGGACGTTTCAGCACAGATAATGTTAATTCTTCGATAGGCTCTTTACAACTCAGCCCTTCCCAGTTTGCATTTAAGAGTAATGGCTCAATGGGCTGATTGAGTGGCCCAGCGGTTGGAGTCGGTAACAGCAGGGATGGGACCCAGTGCTTGGGTTCAGGATTCATTTCCCTCAGTTCTGCAAACTAATTGCTGTGTGACCTTGGGCAAGTCTCTCTCCCTCTCTAACTCCCTGGTTTCCCCATATATAAAATGAGACTTATTCTAATTTATGTAACATGCGTTGGGTTTAGTTCATACACTTATTGTGGGAGGAACTATTGCCCAGTACCTGATGAAATAATAAAAGCTGAAAGGTTCCCTACAAGTCCAGAGTATTATCATTTAGCAGTCAAATATAGGCAAGTTAGATTAATGGCTGCATGTTGACCCAGGAATTTTCTGTCTAGAAGGGATGTCACAGAAGTTTTGAGTTTCAGATGTGGAGACTCACTGGTTCAGATCATGACACTGGTAAGTCCATCCTTTATTCTTCTTAGATCTAGCCAGCTTACTCTGTGTGGGCACATAGGATTGGGGATCTGGCGCTTTTCTTTGGTGCTGGTATAAATCTGAAATGAGTAATGAAATCAGTGAAGCTTAAGTGATATAAATACAGTGGAACGGGAAGAAGAACAAGGCTCTGGGCTTTTTTCAAAATAAAAAGGCCAATCTTGTCTACTTAAGCCTTGTGCGCAGGAAGAAGGCTTTTTGCAGTAGCGTGTTTGGCCAGAGTCTTCTCTTTCTGTTCCATTTCATGTGCAATATGCTGTTCTTGTGCTGTGTCCCTCTCTCCCAGGGACAGATGCAGTTCAATTCAGCTATATTTTAAAAAACGTTATGACAGAGCGGGGCTTGGCAATTGTTACTACCAACCAGCGAATGTACTCGTCAGTAATTGCTCAGAACATAGCAGGGAGTTTGTTTCAAGTGCAAGTGTTTTGGGACCATTTCTGTAACATGCTTTTGGGGGATAGCATGTAATTACCATTTATTTGCACTACAGTAGCTTTTAAAAACCCCAGCCAAAAGTGAAGACACACTGGGGCACATGCTATACATTCAGACGGGACGAGATACCCCTGCCCATCATTGCCTGTCTTGCTTATTTAGGTTGTAAACTAAGGAAGTAGCTTTATCCCCACTTGCAGATAAGGCACTGAGACGCAGAGAGAGCAGGTATATGCCCAGGGGCACCCGAGGTCTGGGGCAGTGGTAGATACTGGCCTCTAGTTTTCCTGAGTTTGGTCCTGGAGCTTGAACTTCATTACTAATCTGCCTCTACACCAAAGGTTCTTACATCCTGACTCTCTATTAGCTCCAAAATGTCTTCTCTTGTCTTGTTGTCATGCGCCTCTTGTGTAAGGGGCACCCAAAGATATAATCTTATTGCCAGTGCCTCTTCTCTCTGTACGATACTCCCTTTAATAACTGTTGATAGTTTTCCTGAGAGTAAATATAAGGGGAGACGCAATGTAATTACAGACCACTGAAACCACAGGGGATCATTTAACTAACTATTATGCATGCATGTGTAATTTAGAAATCTGTGCATAGTATGCATGCCTGTGTAGCGCTACAGCCATGTGACTCTTAAGGGGCAAGAGCGCATGTTTGAGCTTACAAAAAAATGAGCGCTGGGTATGTGAGTGGTGGATATTTCATTTTTTGATTTTTTTTTTTAGTCTAACGCAGGATAGAGGTTTAATACAGAGGGCAGCTGGTGAAACAAAATGGCTTGTGTTTAGCAGGCAGTTATCGTGGATGATCTGATAGTCCCGACTCACATGTTCGCAATTTGGTTTTCAAGTTTCAAGAAGTAAAGCCCTCAGTGAAGGAAGGAAACATGGAAGGGTACAAATCTAACGTGAACTAGAACCTCTGCATTTCTTTTCTTCCTTCTGTGAAAGTGCACGTGTAAAAATGTCACTTGGGGTTCCAGCTGTGAGCCAACACACAGTGACGCCGTCCTGCTGCTGGAGAAAGCCAGCCAGTGAAGGTCCTTAAAGCAAAAGTGAAATTGGTCTCATTTGGAGTGCAGTACAAAATCTAAGCAAGCCGCCTAAATTAAAAGCTTTCTGTTCTTTCACGTGTGATCCACTAAGAGGAAAGTGGGGACATGTGAGGACTCTTCATCAGGATGGGGCAGCCTGTTACCGAATGCACATCTCCCACCTAGCATCAGAGTAATGTGTCCCTCCCTCCCAACCTGGAGGCATGAGGTCGGCACAGCACCATGTCAGTAGGCCAGTATTGCTACAGCGTGTAGCTATAACAGCTCTTGGTTTGGGGTTTGTTTAATCCACTCCTACTCAATTTGGCACTCAGCCCCACTCTTGTAAGGCTGTGCCTGTGGACAAACCTAATTGTTAGCAGAGGGGATATATTCTTGGAAACCCTAGCCCTAAAATCATGAGCTAATGTTGCCTGAGCAAGAACGATACTGCAGACTTCTTCTCTACCACTGCGGGTCTTCATCACAGGTGGGGCAAGCACTGCAGCAAGCAGTTGTGTTACCTTTGCGGTTGGCAGTGGTCAGACAGGTCACAATAGATCCAAGACACTTATCCCTATGGTTCAGCTCTGCGCTTCCCCACCCAGTGCCAGAGATCACCAGGATTTAGCTCGGCACTGAATCACTGAGGGGGGCTACAGAGGAGTGAGCCCACAAAGCAGTACCACGTTGTGTCCCCTGTCACAGCAGAAACAAAGCTATTTGCTTCATTTGGTCCTCGGTGGCTAGGACGGCCAGTAGGATTTAGATTATGGGAATTTATTGCTTCACAATCCTCCTCATGGTGCAGTGACTCAACAAATGGTGAAATCCCCTCTCCTGTTTCAAACATGTTTTCTCGACTGCTAAAAAACGTGTTTGCCTAGTAACAGACATAGCAACAACATGCTCTGTTCCAGGACAGAAAGGCTGTGGAGCCCTCCTGTCCCTGTAGAGTTGCACTAGTACCGGGAGAAGACAGTCCCCGCCGCTTATAGTGGGATCACAGAGTTAATGGCTTTATACCGCCCACTACATGACCTGGACAGGAAGAGGAGGGCTGGCCTTAGCACTGGAGCTAAAAAGATCTTCAGTTTCTTGGCTGGACTTGGTTGTTCTCACCAGTTTCACTACTGAGTCAGAATGAAATAGCCTGCCTGTTTAATAGGCATCAGGATACCTTTGCTGCTGAAATTTCCAGGGAAAGCAAATGGCTAGTGCAATTTGCTTGATGTGAATGAGTGCCCACATTTGCCGTGGGTGTTTTAAGCGGGAGGGACTGCACTGCAAAACAAAACAAACAAAGGAAAGGGAAAAAGGGATGTAAATAATCCTCGGTTTGTAAATTAATTTGCTTTCCCTTTGTCCATACCCATAGACTGCTAGACAACTGCAGATATTCTGGGCTGAAAATTCATTCCTGTACAGAGAACCAGCAAAGACCTGAGTATCACTTCATTCTCATGAAAGCCTCTCCGGCCTTAAGGAGGACTTGCATGACGCAGCGTGCGTTGTGTTGACTTTCTGTACAGGGATGACTTCCGTCCCTATTAAATGTTATTGATGATGATTATTGCTGGGCGTGGTCATTTTTAAGGCTGTATCAGAAGAAAGCATATTTTGAGTTTGTTATCGTGCTAGAGCAAATGACTTTTCCGCGATAGGAGATAACGTATCCATGCCGTGGCTGTAAGCCCTCGGAGTAGGAGGCATCTTTAACTTCATGTTTCTATAGTACCTAACATAGATGGGTCTCAGTTTTGGAAGGAGTCTCTGGGCACCACGATAAGAATACAGTAGTCATAAATATATATATCTTATCAAAATCACTGCCAGTGCAAATATTGAATACTCAAAAGCGAGCTGCAGCCCAACAGATTATTCAGTGAACAAATTAAGTAGCAAGGTTTTTCCAGAGAGACTCATGATCTCTTCACTTCATTGGAAGTACAGGAGGCAAACTTCACTGAATAAGGGAACCCTTACAGATTACTCACCCCGATCTGCTTTTCTTTCAGTAATGTTTATTTTTCATCCTTCAACATGTTTATTTAAGTTGGGAGGCACAAGCCTTTTTGCACTCGCTATTTTTATTTTTTTTTTAAATAGATGAGATTCTGCATTGTGGTTTCGGTAATAGCTTGAGAAATTAGCTGGTCTAGTTCACATACTGCAATTCCTAGGTTCAGCATTGGGGCCTCTGAACAACTGCGTACATCTGTGCTGGAATAGCTCCAAAAAGTCTGTACTGTGCAGTGGAGCACAGATACTGCAATTGAATTAGCAGCTGTAGGGAAGAAACATTGAAGAAAGGCTTCAGCAAACCTAGATTTCAGGCTGTATCTCACTGTCATCCCCCATATGGAATTTTCATTGACTCCACTGCAAATTCTGCTGTGAGATTAAAGGCTTATTTTCTTTTTTCTTTCTATTATCCTAGGACCTAAAGGCCTGAAATCTACATATACTCAAAGGCAGTCCTCTGCTGTAATGATTTAAATACTTCCATGTTTCTTCTATTATTGCCCCCTTTTTACACAGAGGGAACTGAGGCCCAGAGGGATTAAAAAGACCTGTACTAGTTCTGGGGCTGGAAGTTGATCCCCAGCCTGCTGTGTCTCAGTCCAGTAACTTGGCCACAAGGCTACCTTTCTTATCTGAGAAAAGAGGTCCAAAGGAGCCCTGTCTTTGCATACATTTACTATGATCAGAGGGGGGGCGGGGAAGTTTGTAGGAAATCAGAATGGGTAAGAAGGGAAACAAGCAGTAATTCTGATAAACGGGCCATAAAACGACAGCTTTCTTTTAGTGCCTTTCATGAAAGCCGGATACTGAAATGCATCAGAGATTTCAATAATGTGTCACAAAATAAAATAGTCAATAACCAAAGGAAATAAACAATCAGAGGTTTGAAAAATGGTTAGAGTAGAAATGGAAAGATGGATGACTGATCAGGCAGAGAGTTAAAGGGAAATTGTTCAAGTAGCTCGCAGGAGAAGGATCCTATACCAAGAAAGAAAAGTCAGTGATGTGACCTTGTAGACACCTGCAGAGAGAAGTGACAAGGTCTCAAGAACTGTGAAAGGGCTAAGTGATTTAGAAGCTTAAATCACATTTCCAAATGTGACTTAGGCACTCGGGGAGCCTAAGAAGCAGATTTAGGTGCCCAGCAATGTTTGATTGCCAACAAGTTTAATGTGGCCAAAGTGACTTCTGAAAATGGGACTCCTAACTCACCTAATCCCCTTTGCAACTTCTATCCAAATGTGCAGGGTCAAATTCATAGAGTTCATTTAAATACCAAGTATCACTTTGAAATAGATTTTGAGATGAACAGGGAGCCAAGGCAGTAGTTTGAGGATATTTGGGGGGGGGGGGGGGGGGGGATGCATGGTCTTACTACAATAAATGCAGAATATTTGGGGTTGTTCCAGAAGTACTGAATTTACCATGTAAGGATGGGCAAGCACAGAATAGCTGTTTGCAGCTCTTCCTAATTCTCCTTCCTTCTTTTAGATCAAGGCAGCGACACGCTATGGAGTTTTTTTAATGTCAAAATGAGGGATTCTTAGTACTGAGCGTCACTAAGATAATACCTTGCTGCACTCGCTTTAACACATTTCATCCCACTTTAACTGCCACTGAAATGCAGCCATTTCTGTTCTTAAATGTGACAACAGCAACAATGACACATTACTCCACGATTTAGGACAAGACATGCAGGACATAGTAGAAAGTTGAAATTTGCAGGGAAAGTTAGGGAGGCAAGTTAATGCAATCAGCTGAATAGTAATCTGGCCTGAATGTTAAATCCAGCATCTCTAATGAGCGGAAAGGCTTGGTTTTGCAAGCAGCCATCAGTAACCCAGCTGTGCTCAACACCATACTAGGATATTAGCTCAGTGCTGCCTTAGGCCTCAGTCTCAAAGTAAGCTCGGTGCTGGCAGATGCCTGTGCAGCGAGAAACCAGTGATCCACTGCCCCGTTGCCCATTGCTGGTTCAGGGCCGTAGATGGAAGAGGCCTAGCATATTGTCAGCACTAAAATGAACCTTCTCATACAAGAACTGACCAAGCCTGTCGCTGTGATAAGATTACAGCCTAAAGTGGTATTGTAGCAATAGCACTGCGGGCTGTCATGCTCTGGGGCTCTGCTTGAACTATCTTTGTATTTGCTTCGTAGTAAGCATATATCTTCCCCTGGTTGGAGGGGAGCTGGGAGAGGTGGAACCAAAAAGCAGTCATTCCTGATCTGGGCAAACCAGATGCTAGTTATTGGCTGGGCAAGTGTCGATTGTGCAGAATGATGCATCCCAAGGGAAGTTTTAACTTGCATGTCCACCTTTTTTTTTTTTTCTTTTTGGTGGGAGGAGGGAGATCTAGTTTGTGTGTACGTGCAGTCGGCTTTTAAATCCATAAATAGTGCTATGTGGCGAGCTCCTGGTTCAGAAGCAAGTCAGCAAGCAGACCTGTAACTCCTGTCTCCGAACTGAAGGCTATCCAACGTTTGCAGTGTCATGGAGTAGTTAGGAATTAGAAAGTCCCCTGTGGACTGTAGTCCAATTTGGGATCAGACCCAAGTGCTGGCAAAATAACTTTTGCTTGTGCTTTTATCTCTTGGTTCATTTGACTTGGGAGTATAGGGCCTGATCTGTCCACGCTGGGAGCTGAAGCAGCTTCCAAAAAGATGCTGCATAGACTCAAAACATTACTGTGACTTAGAGCTGTAGACTCATACCCCCTTTATCTCTTTCCTTTCCTATCCTTTTCCTTCACACATCAGGTCTCAGTTTACACTTGGAGTATCCTTGAGTCAGCTTTCAATGACAAGTCACTGGTGCCGGTGCAGCCTTGCTGATCCCAGAGACTGAGATTAGCCAAAGTAACTAGTGATTTTGGGTACCCAGTTTGAGATGCATTAGAGGTGCCGGATTTGCAGAAAATGCTGGTTATTCCCCCTCAGAAACTATTGCAACCAGCAGCTTTTTTAACCATTTCTGAAGAAGGCTGCAGTAGCTTCTTTAGAAAGAAACCAGGAAGTTTGGCTTAAATTTCTTCCATTTTTTCTATGCTGGCACCCAGCCCTGTAAGGATGCTAAGCACCCTGAACTCGGAGCCAAAGGGACATCCTGTCCCTCAGAGGGTCAGAGCAACCAATGCTCTCAAGTAAACCCACCCAGGACAGCGGATCTGAGAGCAAGTCTGAGCTGGTGTTGAGGGTCCCTCCAATGCCGCTACACTGCCACTTTGTCAGGAGTGGGCCAGGAGCAAGGGGCACAGCAAAGCAGCAGCCTTGACCTGCCTTAAGAGGCTTAGAAACCCAAAGCCCATTTTCAGAAGTGATTTACCCTTTAGGAGCCCTTGTTCAATGAGGCTTCTGAGTCACTTGTGAAAATGAAACAGGATCTGAAGCTGCTAAGATGTGCTTGAAAATCTCCCCCCCCAATTCGAGCCAACCTTCATGCTGGATTCCTCGCATATGCCATATGGTTGCAGGAAAGAATAGAGACATCAGTGTGTGTGTGTGTGTACCACGCCATCCTAATTATCCTCAACAAGCAGAATCATCAAAAGGGCCGTAGTTTAGTGGCTGACAGCATTTTGGATTCCAGCCCCAAGACTCCGGCTTTGTGCATTACAATGGAGTGCTGCGCAGCGCCTGTACATAACTCGCTCCCTATATAAACACAACTGGAAATAACGGGCCTCGGCTTTGTTTTGCATTATCGCAGTCCCGGCGGATCAGCACATTCTAATTTGTCCAGTCATGCACGGAGCTTCTGAATCTAGGGAGCATTGTGGTGGGCAGGAAAAGGATGATCTGGAAAAAAAAAAAAAAAAGGATGGGTTTGGGAGAATGACTCATTGAATTCACCTCCGCCAAAGTTTTGGATGCTACACGGATAATGTTCCAGACCTAACCTATCCTTGTTTGAACTTAGAGCCTCTGCCCATAAAATACAGGATTTGCCACCCCATATCCCTCTTGTCCAACCTTCCATCTTTGACTGTGTCCAGCACTGGGGGTACAAGCCACTTTTTAAAGTATCCCCCCACCCCAACCCCAGTGCACAGAGCTAGTTTATGAGATGGCATCAGATTATGCCAGGTCTTTACATGTGTAAGAGCCACTTAAGAGGGCACAGTGGCTGTGCCTGTCCTGATATATCTGAGGATGCCAGGAGGCCCTGCTGAAGGAAGGCAGTGGGGTGTTGAGCATATTTGTGTTTTTACAGTGTTCTGGCTGTACTAGTTGTACGCACACAGCAGCACACACCAGCCAGCAGGGTAAATCTTCAAAATGAGAGCCATTTTAAATTGGATCCTGGTATGAATGGTATGGAAGACATGGTCAAAAGAGTTTTGTTTGACTGTTTGTTTCTCCCAGACTCCCCAGCTGTCCCTGGGACCAGAGATTTTTGTACAAACACCAGAGCAAATTTTTGAAGGCCAGCCGTGGTCCATAGGAGTTTATCAGGGAAATGCTAGTAGAAGGTTAACTATGTTGCTGAGCAAACAACAGCCCAATGCAAATGTTAGGATAACCATCTTCTGTGCTATAAATGTGAGGATAAGCAGAAGATACCAGCGCCCTGATAAATGCAGAGACCTTTAATAGCTTAACACTGAAAAAGGTATT
>NW_005841952.1:1862553-1869493 GCF_000455745.1 Alligator sinensis
AATAATTTAAGGCATGTGATGTTGCTTCCTTTTCTGTATTATTAGCTGGGTGCTGCAGTTCATGACTGTTCAGAATTAATTGTGAATTGTAACTGCTGAATAGCTTCTGTGGCAGAGGTGGGAGTAGGTTAGAGAGATGTTTCTTCTCTTGATTCTTAAAAATACAAAAATACTCATCTTGTCCACCATCTTCCCCATAAAACATTTTTACTACTTTAGTCTGATTCAGTTACCAATACTACCATCACTGAGCAAAATACTTAAGTCTGTTTTTAACCTAGACTAAATAATTAAGAGCAATATACTTTTAACTTTCCCTGTAGAAGGGATATTTTAAGTAACATTGGAGACACCTGTCATGAACTGGTACCCTCATTTTCCTAAATTATTGATTATTTCACCGAGGATGGGAGAGAACTTTTACACCAAAATTATAGTTCTCCAGTTCTGCATTAATAAAATCTTTTATTAATGTTTTTTTTCATATGGCCCATGAGCGCCAGACATGGAGCAGCACACCATTGTGCCCGTCCCTGTACAAGTACAGAACAAGAAGGCTGATGCCCTAAAAGCTTGCAAGCTAGGTACAAGACAAGACTCCACAAATGGATACAGACAGGGAGAAATCACAGGAAAACAGGGAGACAGTCTTAGCCAGCACAATAGGGAATGATTTCAGCATTGCCCAGAATGAGATCTTCTCCTTTTGATTTTTCTAATCAAGAATAATGTTAAATTTAAGGTACACTGTGTCCCTGTGCAGAGGGCCAGTGTAAACCTGCGCCTCACTACACTGGGTGTCACATGGATCTTAAGTGATGTGCAAGATCTTTTGCAGGAGGTGAGTTTCATCCTCCTCAGTGAATTTTTCATGAGAGCTTAGACTGTGTCTCTGTTTTCCAGAACCTGTGAAAGATAATTGGATCACCTAATTCGCCAGGTGAAGAAACTGAACCAGAGACATACATTGTATTGATTTGCAGAAGGAGCCTTAAAGTTAGACAAATACTATGATGACGGTACTCTACGACTGCAAAGCAGTATTACAATTTCCCCACCAAGAACCATAGTATTTCCCTCTGGGTTCTGCTATTATTTTTTAAATACCCCACAATCGATATTTCTTTCCACGGCAATGCTCTGCTATGAGAGTCATTAGTCATGCCTAGCAAGCGTCAACTGGACAAACAGCAAGCCGTTCAGCGTCAAAATTCAAACTGCTCTCTGATGAATCATAGCCGGGTCTGATTCTCACTTGCATTTAGGCCACTGGCTGTGTAAAGGAGCCGTGCAGCAAGCAGCAACATAAATTCCAATGGCATCTTGCAAGGTGCCCTAAAGCGAACCTTTATACAGAGCAGTGAATAAATGGTGACCTCTCTGGTTCTGCATAGGGGCCTGTTATCAGCACACCTTCAGGATGTCCATTTTGCTGCATTCACTAAAAGCACCCGGGGCCTGAGAACACTTTAAAGAGCCGCTGCACATAATAAGAGATTGCAGTGCCGTTTCCCAGAGAGTGCCTGAGCAGACAGTCTCCCGGGTGCTAGTCTGAAATGTGTCAGGGTAAATCCAGCCAAGCACAGAGGGCTGTGAGCAAAGAAGCATTCGAGATGGATCCATGGAGCTAAGCCCTGGGCATCAAAAGAAACCCAGCGCTGAGCAAGTTATGATGTCACAGGGCTGTGGTACACCTTTCCATTGCAATGGGAAGACCACAGGCACCCTAATAGCAATCATTGCTTTAGGCCTGTCCAACTGTCCTTCCCGTTCACCTTCACTTACTTTCTCTCAGAGGCATCTTTAGGCCTATGTAACCTGTAGCCCTGATTTTGCAACAGTACCACTGGCAAATGCCAGCATGAGCCCCCCTGAAATACGCCACGACTCAATGTAGGCACAAGACTTTGCTCAAGTGAAGCCAGCTGCAAGATGAGGGGCTTCTGTCTCCAACCAGGAACCTGCCCGTTTTAGGGTGGAGGGGAGGGTTGAGCTTCATTTTGAGTGTATAAAAATGGGTCCAATTTTGCAAACAAGAAATCTTATTTCCTCCCTAAAATGACCTGCTGTCATGAAAGCTCACCACTTACGGGAACTTTCCATTTCAAATTTAATTTTCCTGCTCTTCTCTTTCCTAGCGAAGCTCATTAGATATCCTTTTCTTTGAGAGAAACTGAACTTGCTTCAAACGAAGTTCTTAACTTTTGAGGTCAACGCACTTTACTGAGCTTAATGGAGACTCCTGCTGAACAACTGAGGATACCAATTTGGATCAAAGTGTTTTAAATCTTTTCCAACAGTCTCATCTCTGAGCTTTTCAGGGTTTACTTTGCTTTGTTTTTCATGCCTACCAGCCGTTGAAAGCTGTCATATAGGCACAGGGCTCTTAGCTGCCCTGGAAATGCATTGTGTTGACATAGGATAGTATCTCTGTGTTTTGAGTCAGTTTAGGCAGTCTCATACATAGGATGCCCGAGAGATGCATCTTGCTAGGATTCTTCTGTCATTCAACCTTAACAAGGTCATTGGGAATCTCGCTGTTTTGCTAGGAAATGCCTCTGACTGGTTGTTGCTTTTCTGCCTTGTTTGAATTTTGGATGGGCCGATCCCGTGCAAGTGGAGCTGCTGCTGCTGTCCCCAGCTGAACCTGGCTTCCTGCATAGCCTAGCTGGAGCAGGGCAGGAGCAGTTCTGTAGTGTCCCCCACCCCTGTGGCAGTTGGGGACTGCAAATGCAGTGGGTGAGAGGAGGCAAATGAGAGGAGAAGGAAATGGGAGAGAAGCAACATGCTGCTGCTGAGCGTGGAGAGGGAAGGGAGGGATTTTTATCTGATTCAGGGACTTAAAGTCCCTGGCTGCTGCTCCTGTGGTTTGGTCTGAAAGTGGGGGTGCAACCACACCACTGTTCCCTCTCTGAATCTGCCCTTACTTGGTGCTCGCACTAACCACAGCAGAAGCAATAAAGGAGACAAGCAGGAAAAAAGGCCTCATGGAGGCCCAGCTTGTGAATCTAACACCATTATTAGCGCTAGGTTCTCCAGGGGACAAGGGGGGTGGCAGACCATACATAGTCTCACCCCTTCCAGGGTGGCTAATAAGACTGTGCCGGTGCAGGGATGGGTAAAAGGAACATACATTTGATCCTGAAACAGGCAGGCATGGTTCCTTCTCTGTCGAAACTCCTTCCAGGATCCGTGCTTTCACACGACCCCCTTGCAGGCTCTGACCTCCGCATATTAGATGTGATTCACTGCTGCCCAAAGACCTCTGTGAGCTTCAGGAGCCACGTGGGCTCAAGTCCTACTAGCCCCTTGCTGCACAGCACCTTTTCTTAAGCTAGGGAGACCCGAGGAACGCGGAGGAGACGCTATTCCCACCAAGGGTTTCTGTTTTTAATTCTTTCTGACATTTAGATGGTCAGTGGAAAACCTTGTCAAATAAAACAGGAAGTTTGTCTGACATGTAAGCACACTGAGCGCGGGATGAAAACCAGCCAAGGCAGCCTCAGGGCGTTGTCTTGGAGCACCAGGTTTTCACACGCCAGACCAGAGGGTGCCCAGAGTGGCAAGTCTCCATTAGAAATAGCTGGAGCGGTAATGACTGCCATCTCTGAAGACAACCCTGGGGGGCAAGGGAGGACTGAAGGAAAGGATGGCCTAGTGACAGAGGATTAAAAGCCCCACGTTTGATTCTTTGCTCCTTTGTAGCATTGGTCTTTAACCCTTGGCAATTTGCTTCGTCTTTCTGAGGTTTTACCGCCCACCTTAAAAGCAGGTATAATACTTCCCTACCTCAAGTGATGGGAGCGGTATGGAAAACTGTGCTAAGGGTTGTGAAAAGAAATGGTGCAGACACATGACATGCGTATGCTGGGGGAACATACTCTGGAGTTTACTCCAGGGTAACATTTTACACATCTGGAGTGGACTCACAACTGCTCTCTGGAGCTAGCTGCAGTCCGCTCTGTAACAGCACCTTAACCATGAGGCAACAGGGGATCAGTAATGGCCTGTAGCTGCCCCAGGGTAGAGCTATGGACACATGGCCAGTACACCGGTGTCTAATTGCCCCTTCTAAAATAAGGAGCATCTTACTCCCAGGGTGGAATGACTTACAGCGGGATAGAGCTGTCTGCCATGTGTTCACTCCACTTCTAGCCCAAAGTCAAATTACTGCAGAGTAAACGTGTCACAGGTCTAGCCCCAAAAGTTGCTAAGCTGCTCCGTGATAGGAGGATGTCATGCATATATCTCAAATTCTGTGGTTTAGAGATCAGCAAAGCCTATGCAGTACTACTTGTGTCTCTGCACAAGGATGAATTTTAACTTTGGCAATTTTTTTTTTTTTTAATCCAACTCAACCAAGGACTTTCAGAAGAGACTAGTGATTTTCAGTGCTCTATTTACTGCATTTTGAAGAGGCCTGTTTCCAAAGCAAGCCCAGCATTTTCACAACCAGGCTCCTTTAACATGTCTTAAATTTGTGTCAACTGCTAATCATTTTTGAAACCCTTGACCTATGAATGTTCGGTACTACGTGGCGGGGGAAAAAAAAGATCAGATCACTTTAAAACACCCCCCTAGTTAAGTCGTCTTAAGCAAGCAGAAAATTGGGTGCAAAGCTTGCACGTGATGTTAGCGGTCTGGGTTTGCCACTGAGCAATAAATAAAGCAAAAACGGCCTGTTTTCCACTTTGCATTCCAATGTAGGCTTTGATTTCAGATTTTTTTTTTTTGTCACCAGTAATCCTTTTGATTTCAGCAGCTGCAAATTTCAGCATCCTAAAATACCTTTAATCTGAGTTTTGTTTTAGGAACAGGCAAAGGGTTTCTGTGGTTTCGTAGGTTGGGTGTAACTGGAATGACATAGGAAACGTCTTTTTTTGCAAGCCATCTCTCCTGTCTGTACTTGTAACAAATTGGTTTCAGCAGTGTACTACATGTAGCTGGTTCCTTGATGAATATCCTTCCAATCAAAGGAACATTTGAAACAATTCAAACATTTATTTGTGATCATGCAAATGGGATTGAATGTTGTGACAAGATAAGGATCTCTTTGCTTCGAGGTAAGTGTCAAAACAGGAGACAATTTTTCAATTACAATTTACAGTTTGCTGGAAAATATTGCTGTTATTTCACCTTTTTCTTTCCCTTTTGTTACGTGAGATCATGTCCTCTGAAAACAAATGGCAGACACCAGTCACGTGCATTGCAAAATCTGCAAGGTCTAGTGACTTTTATCCCTATGTAGAGAGTTTGTGCTATGCACAATGTAAGCCCTACATAAGCTTGGAAGGATTAAGTGGGGCGTGTGTGTGTGGAGTATGGTGCCTGGTCTGGATGCACTGTAAAGGGAGCATTTCATCTTGAGAGCAAAGGTCCCTGAAAAACCCCATAGTATCCCACAGGCTCCTCTCTCTCTCTCTACCCAGGAAGAGAAAGTTGTTACAATTAGAGGCTCTCAGCTAGGAATTTTTTTAAGCACATTGCTTCTCCTGAAAGAGGTGATCTTTTGAGATGATCGTTCAGACGCTTAGCTAGATCAGCACCTCTGAAACTCTTTTCTTTTCAAATGCTATTGCATAGCACAGTTTTTGCTGATTTGTTGTCTTCGTTTCCATTAGCCAACTCACAGCCAGCATTAGAGCTGCTAAATTTGGTTATCTGGATTAGTGTCTCTCTATTTCCATTTCCCTCTGGGTTTTTAATCAGCTGGATATGTTCAATGTGTATATGCATCCTGTTTGTTTTAAAATGTTTCACAAATCAGTTATGTGACCGTTTTTCCTGCTCTTACTATACCCGCTGGTAAATGTGTTGCCCACGTGTCTCGCCTAAAGATTGCACCGGCACAAGGATTTACTCTCCTTTCGGTTTTAATTTCAAATCTACCTGTTACTCTAGAAGAACTCTGTGAGCCTCCACAGTCTTTTGTAACTGGAGGACCCCAAAGCAATTTTCAAATTAATTCTTCACAACAACGCTGTGAGGTAGAGAGTTATCATCATCCCCATTCACAGAGGAAGGAACTGCTGCAGGATGGAAGGATAAAACCCCAGTTGTCAGTAGCTTCTAATATTTGAGTATGCCATTATAAACATGTGCTGAGCATTTACAAACCTTATTCCAGACCCTGGGTGCCCATCAGACCTTTAACTTAACATTGCGGCCTCTGAAGTTAGAGTTTGAGCCGAGTATAAAACCCTGACACAACATCTTTAAAAGTGCCTTAGGAAACCAAGTCGTACTTTCAGTAGTGGCTTGGAAACAAATGCCAAAGCTGTTTAAGCATCTTAAGATGGAAATAAGAATTTAGGCCCATGTTCAGAAGTACCCAAGCATACTAGGCATCCAGCTTCCATTCATTTCAAGTCCTCTGCCTTGTTTGGCCGTTTCCCGAAATCAGAGGTGGGCAATTATTTGGGCCCCAAGAGCCACGTAGGGAGTTTTGATGAGCTGTCACAGGCCAACTCACAACCCACTCCTCACCGCTCCGTCATGCAACAACTCACCAAAATTCCCTATGGGGCTTTGGGCAGGTGAGGAGCAGTGTTCAGGAGCGGGACAGGTGGGCGAGGCCGGGGACAAGGACGCACTGCAGTCTGCTCCCTGCACACCCTGCCCCAGTGGGAACTGGGGGAGCTTGACCCTACGTGGAGTGCCACAGGGGCAGCCGTCGGCTGGATCTGGCCCATGGGCCATATTCCACCCCTGCCCTGAATTCTGCTAAGAAACTCTGTTTAGCTTGCTATGAAAGTGTTGCCCGGAGCACTCTGAGTCTTACTGGGCATGTCTACATGATATATTTGCTGTCTCCATGCAGTAAGCTCTGCACGTTCACACATGCGGCCCTCTTAAGTTGCACTAAACTAATAAGCACTGCCAGAAGGCTGGGTAGGCATCTGGCCGGGGTCATCTGACCCCAGCACTCTTTCTTGCTCAG
>NW_005841952.1:1869524-1878982 GCF_000455745.1 Alligator sinensis
GCTGGAGATTGGGCCCAATGATCTGTTGAGGTCCCTTTCGACCCTAACATCTATGAATCTATGAAGTTAGTATTTAAATACAAGTAATATCCTACTGTGGAGTTCTCTACTGTGCAGCAGTGCACCTGTAGATGCACGAGGACGCTTCAGTGCAGGGGCTGCCTTTTAGCTAGCCCCACGCTGAAGCACCTCCGTGCCCCAGCCAGCCTCTCCGCAGCACACTGAGCCAGGTCAGAGCAGCCCCGGCCTGGCAGGCTGACCCTCCGGGCCCCCTGCCAGCTGGGGTTGCTCCGACATAGTTCAACATGCTGCGGTCCCAGGTGCATGTGTAAACTTGGTGCCTGGGAGCATTAAAGTCTAGCACGATATGTGGCAAAATGTATTGCTTTGCATGCTGACAGTCAGTTCGGTATTTCTGAAAAACTTTACCCCGGGTTTCCATTGCGAAAGGGAAGCGTCATTCTTTCTATCACAGGGTGATACCATTTTATGGCCTCCTGCTGTTAAAACTTCAGACTGATAGATTAAATTGTAAAACCCAGGTTTTGGCCCTGCAAGTTTTAAGGCTCAGTAACCCATCGTGCATTTTGTTCTCACTCATATTAGCAGCTCTCTTACCTTAAGAGTATGTTTGCACTTTGTGGTGTAGGGCAGGTATCTCTAGTGTTACTGATGGCTCATTTCATATTCTTCACTATTAGCAGTAACATTTGGTAGTAAAACAATCTTTCTTGTGATTCTGTACTGGGAATCTTTTTCTCTGCACCCCAGGAAAGATTCAGAACTTGGCTTTCTTTTAAACGTTTGAAAATCAATTATTCCTTTGCTAACGATATGTTTTAGAAGAAAACCTACAGAAATAAACAAAGGGATTGGGACTTTTGCCATTGACTTCAATGAGAACAGGAGCAGATCCAGAAATAGGTAATTGGGTTTTTCATGGCAGATTCTCCAAGGATACTTTTTGGTAATTAGCACAGTGAATAGAAAAGATGCCATTAAGTGTTCTGAAGTCCCAGAAGCAAAAACAAAGAGAGGAAATGAGATTTTTTTTTCTGTGATAACAATGGGCACCGCAAAGCTTGACATTTACAAAGCACTTTACACATGTGTGTTTAACCGGCCCACTCCCGAGTGAGGGAGGGAAAACTCAGTTCACTTATCCCCACTTTACTGATGGCAAAACTGAGGCTTTGGGTTCAAGGGCTGGAATTGTAACTTCCAACCCTGCTGTGAGAAAGGTGCAACTCATTGCTGCACAACCTAAAGAGCAGACTCAACAACGAGCTTACAGATTCATCTTACTTGCAAGTCTCTCGCCGCTCCTTACTCTTAGCAGGGAATGAGACGAGTTTAAATATACTTAGGCATCAGTTGTGTTTGAAGATCCCATCAAACTTCCACTGAAATCAGTAAGAAGAAGGTGCCAATGCTTTTGAAAATCCCACTCTGTCTTTACGTACCTAAATACCTGTAAGCACCCAACCTTGAGTTACTTCCCTCTCCTTTCTCCAAGCAGTATCTCCCACGTGTGCACCTGGCTGTGTACCCTGGCTGGAAAGTACAGGACATGGAGACAGAGCCTTCCTCAGCCATCACCTTCTCCCTACGCACTCAATCCTGCCTGCCTTGCTGGAATTACCATCTGAACAGGGCCAAGCAGAGAAGGAAGAATATCTTTACTTGCTCTTATCCCCCAGTTTAACCAAGTAAGGGCTGTAACCATGAAGGCAAAAGTGATTTGCCCAAGACCAAACAGTGACCACGTAAGATCCAGGACTTGTGGACCAGGCGACATCTCTATAACCGAACAACAACTCCTCCTGTGCCCTGCCTAGTGAAAGACTTGCAGAAAACTGCACTATGTCTTCCAGTTTTCATAACTGCATTTAGTTCCGTCTTGTTCATTATCCTTACTAAAAACCTCATCGGTTGTCATTACACAGACTTCTGCAGATTCTGCTCTGGGCTCCACAGCGTAAGTCTCTACTAACAGCAGTGGAGTCGTGCTGGATTGGCATTGCTGGAACTACCACTTGGACCTCATTCTCTAGCTGTATGCAGCACAGAATAACCAGAAGAGACTTTTTGGGGGCAGTATTAACGCCTACAATTTTCTAAGCATGCTTCAACGGGGAGGAGGGGGAGGACCCAATGAGAAAAGAGCTTTTTTTAAAGAAGTAGTTGGTATTATAGGAAATGAGAAGTGCTAATCAGAGGAAACTGTTCGTTCTCGTTATCAGTTCTCACTGTCTCATTTCTTGCAATATGGCACTTTAAATCCATCATTGTGACTCTTTAGAGTCTGCTCATTAAAGAGAAAGTCTGTTGACTGTCTCGGCAGCGCAGACAGGCATCCTACAGCCCATAATTTTCTTTAACGAGAAAGTTCATATGGATTTTATCTTTAATTCTAATTAAATCAGTCGCTCAATTACAGGAAAATGTACAACTCTCCCCAAACTGTGGCTGTTTAATGGTACTCTGAGTCTTTTATTGCATCTCCTCAAGTGCCTGGTTCAGAGCTTACAGAAGTGCACTGGAGTAGTTCACTGAAATCATTAGACGTTGGATCAGACCACAAGCATAGATTTTATTTTTCTTCCTTGCATGCGTGCCGATAATATCCAAGTCATCTGTATTGTGACTTCATCTTGTGCAGCAAAGCTGACTAGCCTTGATACAGTGACTGGCATAGCTGCAACTGTATTGAACTTATATCATAGGCTTAAGTCCCATCCTAGACACTGAAGTCAATGGGACTTAAGATCATACTTAAGTGCTTTGCTTTGCCTTACACTTTGCAAAGTGAATGAGAAGTGCTGCCGCATCAGAGTAAGAATGTTTTCTACCTGCTTTACACAGGTGTGATGACTTCGCCAGAGGCCAGGCAGTGAGGAACCAGGCCCGCTGTGTATTATGGAGTTGGGGGTTTAAGATTTGTAAAGCGTCCAAGTTATTTTTTTTCAACAGGGATTTAAGAGCCAAAGTCCCATTCACTTGCAGTCACATACGAATGCAACCCCATCTAGCTGTGCTTTATCTGTCCAGAGGGGGATTTTTCATTAAAAGTAAGAGTTTGGAAAATTCAAAAAGTATTGGTGGCAAGTCTGAATCCACCCCAGCTGTAAATACTCTTTCCTCACTCTCTTTTCACCATTAAAGACCATTCAGTATCAGTATAAAAACATTGAAGAAACCTTACAGCTTGGACAGCACTAAAAGTTTACAGACACGTTATACAAACATGTGCCTGTATCACTGTGTGTGCTTTTCCTCTCTCACCTCTTGTTGAACCCTGTATTCCTAGGATAGTTTAAGTCAGTTGAATTTTGTCCAGAAATGCAGTCCCTTACTTCCTTTTCTTCCCTACTGTCTCCTGGACATGTGCATCTGACAGACAGCAGTGCTACTGACCTTGAACAGAGTAAATGTCTGCACAATACAGGAAATATATAGTATGGAAATCGGTAATAACCCACAAGAGTTACAAACCCTCAAAACAATGGTTGGACAACCACAGAGAACAATAAGTTTAGCTTCCTATGGTGGAATTACAGGTTGGCATCAGATAGTGACCTACCCACCTTCCAGGAAAAGAAATGATAAAAATATTGGACTTTCCTTCCCCCTGCCCTCTCTCTTTCTTTAGTCATCATATATAAACCCTCCCTCAACATGGGAGGGTTTTAAGTTTACAAGTAATTTTCCGGTTTATGTGGTTTGGCCCCAGTCAAGACTAGTCTAGTCCCAGCTCGCGCCCCCTGCTTCATCAATCTTTCTGAGCCATTGCAGGGCCCAGCCTGTTGAGGTCATAAGAAAGGCCATACCCCCAGAGCCGATACTCTGACTCACCCCTTCTTCTGGTCTACCCACTGGGGGCGGGGGGCTCTCGTGAAGGCAATGCACACTTGGCCTGGTGGGGGAGAGGTTATACCTTTCTTACAACCCCTTCATGTCAGTCTACCTGGTACAAAGGGACCACCAGGCAACTATGACTCTAGTAAACCCTAAGTGGTCTCTGTGTTGTTAAGCATTAACATGGTTAGGAAAATATTGTGGGGTATGTGTGGTTTTCTCCCCCCTCCCTCCCCAAAGGCAGCTCTCATATAACACAGCATAAACTGTCACACTTAGCAGTAAAAGCCAGCAAAGATCTGGGAGATATGCCTCATGGTCTAAGCTTATGGAAACTGAAATATGTATCATAGCCAGACGCCTAAATATTCTTGAAGACCTGTGGTATTTAATAAGTGATTCAGACCACAGGATGAATATGTGGGAGGGCTATAACTGCACAAGCACAACATGCTTTACAGTGCAATATGCCTAGCTACGTCTTTAATGTGTCTTCCTGACCACAGAGTAGAGTATGATGTGTAAGGGCATATCCAGTGGTGTCTTACCTATATTGTTACCCAGCTTATCTTGGGAGGCTACTGATAAGAGGCAGAAACAGGTTTACAGCCCAATCTTTTATTTGCTTGCACTTTAAAACGTGAAAACAAACACTTTTTCCAAAGTACAACTGACTACCCATGACAGCGCAACATAGATTTTCACCTCTACTGGCTGGGGAGACTCAAGAGGTGGGGGGAGGGCGGTACAGAGACTGGCAGCAGGTCTTCTTGAATTTGCTGAGTTCTCCAAATTTCCCTCGCCTATGCCCAATATTTATAAATGGCTGGTTTTAATATTCTAATAAGTGATATCTGGTTGGTTTTATTTAGACTTGTTTTGCTGAAACTTTTGGAACCGGACTGAACCAGATCTCTTGTGGACTTGGAAGGCGTCAATTGGTTGGGATTTATATACTTGGGAAAGAGGGAGGGTTTCTTATCTCCTTTCCTTCTTCATTGTGGAAAGCTGTTTCTGTTTCTTTTTTACCTTAGTTTATGGTCTTCTTTGACAAGGCTGGTTTTTGTTGTTACAAATTAGCTAAGCATTTTAACAAAAATATACCTATTATAGCAAAACAACATCTAATACACTTGGTTACATCAATCACTACTATGGCTGTTCAAAGATAAAACTATGATGCAGTGTATATGGATTATTTAATGTATGGTCTTCCCTTATCTCCTTTCAGGCCTTGTATTTTGTTCAAGTCTTTGATGGCTTCCTTTACTTGCTGACCAAGTTAGTTGTCACATCTGGAAAGGTTCACACTACAGTCACCCAGAAACAGGCTGCGGGTCTTTGGCTTAGCAACACTTCCACAGCCCCCTGGAAAATGGCAAAGGTTAGCAACAATATACAATACCAGGTAGCCCAAAATGATTTGCAAATTATAGGCCCTGCATACAAATGTCATCTCGGTGGAGAGAGGGACCCTCACGCTCCATTTTAAATAAAAAGCAATCTGGAAAGTTAGTGTCCAATCCATATATTGCCAACAGGACCTCAGGTTCTGTGGTCTTATCTAAAGATACGCACTACTGCATAGTTGTGCGCACAGAGGATGCAAGTTTTAGGTGGTTTCAGGAAGTGGCTGGACTTGGTTCTGATCACAGGTAAACCCTGGTAAATCAGGTGTCGCTGCACTGAAATCAAGAGGGATCCACTAGTGCTATTCTCCTGCATTCAGCTGCATCTCTCCTAACCAGCACCAAACATGAAAGGAATCAGACTCATCCTTACATGCATTGAACCGTTACTGAGCCATCCACCTACCACATGCACATGTGCGCCTGTTGAGCTCCAAGTACTGCTTCTGGGTCAAATCCTAAGGGGCTGCAACTTCCACTGACTAAAAATCTCCCTAGACTTTGCCCTTAATAATTACTGTACCATAGTGATTTCATGCCACAGTCCTCGAGGAGCTCAGCAAAACCGACTGAGCATTCCCAAGCTGAAAAGGTTAACTTCACCCCACACAAAATCTACTCAAGTGTTTCCTTTCTGTGCCATTGCCACACGCGCTTTTGGTATAGATTACAAATTGTTAGGTCTTGGAAAAGCTGTACTCGGCATACATTCAATAGCAAGTGCTGCATATTATTCCTAGTATATGTTTTGACAGCACAAAACACGTTGAGCATTGGTTCTGACGCATTACAGTCTTAACCTTTGAGGGATATTAACAATTCAGTAGTTTGTACAGGGCCAAAAATGCATCCCTACTATAACTTCATTAAGTGCTACACCAGAGATTAACCCAGCATTTTATAGAGATGTTACAAAGATAATACAGCTAAACCACATTAAAATCAATGGGAAGGCATCCAAGACTTGTAATCATATCATAACTAATACAATTTAGAGGAGTCTGATCTTATTGATCTCAAAAGAAAATGGAGCGAATTTAAGGCTGCAAGTTCCTGTAGAAGTCCAGACAAATACAGAATTGTGTGTATTATTGTTTAAACTTCCATCTTCCTTAAAAGAGGGAACAACAGAGCAACTGGTAGGTGGATTATCCACTCTTGTTTTAAGATGCGGCATTCATGTCCGATAACCCACTGAAAGGCCAAGCATGGAGGCTGTTATGTGACTGCTGATTGAGCAGGGAGGAGACCTCCACGCTGCACTCATGGTTGACCTAATGATCTGAATGAAGGATGCTGGGCCAGCCTATACTAAAGACACCAAAGCAGACTCAGTGTAAAAACAAAGTCCTTTGGCACCCAGGTACTAACATGGTTTTCTGTGACTAGTATCAAAGGGGATGGACTGGATTACAAATGAGTTTACACAATCAGTGCAAGAGGGCAGGGGGGACATGTGCCAGCCATCTAACCCCCTTGGCCTTAGAAAATCAAAGCCCTGCTTAACGGCTCGGCTTATTCAACCGTAGTGTTCAGCATGCCACAGGATTTTTTTGCATTGTGCTCTCAGTCACCCTGTTGTAAAGGCAGAACGAATACATTCAAGTCACTGGAATCATCCTGGTTTCACAAGGGTAGAACTGAGGGCAGAATCTGGCCATCCGCTCTGGATGCAGTTTAGTCAAGAAAAGTGCCCCTAAATGAAGCAGCATGTGCCTGAGTAAAAATCTGAAAGGACCTGAAGGCTTGTTTTAGAGTTAATCTAATGTACAGTAAAGTGAGAGCCAAACCTTGAAATCATCGGTAGCTTTGCCATTACTTCCCTTGGAGCAAGACTCCACCCCGAATGCACAGACCGTGACCCCCTATGAAAATAAAACCAAGTGATATCTAATAAGCAAGTGGGAAGGCTCTTGAAAGTGCAAGGTGTCATTGTATCTTCACTGTTGGTGACAAAACCGTTCCTGCTTGATATTTTTTTCTGTCTGTTTGTACATCTCAAGGGATGCTAATCCCAGTCACCCCTGACATTTGGTAATAGCTCCTCTTCTAAAAGTCTAACTTTGTCTTCCAAGCAATTTTCAATGAGCCAGAAACTCAGAGGGTATAAACCAGTACAGTTCCATTGATGTCAAAGGAACAGTACCTAGGACTTCAGCCGAACTATTCTTGTAAACTTCAGCTAAGGCTCTGGTCTTTTATTCTTCAGACCCAAGTCGATAGTCTTACCAGGGCAATGGGAATGCTGCTTGTGTTTTGTTGTGCAGCACAAAAGATGTTGGGTAACATTTTCTAAACCACTAAAGTGATTCAGGAGAGAATCCTACTGAAAACCCCTGGGAACTAAAGCCCTGACATGTCTGAATCATTTCTGAAAATGGGACTTTGGCTGTCAACATTTGATCCCTTGTCTCCAAGTCTCAGCCCTCTTTTTTGCATTCATAGGTTTGGGGACTGTGCACACAGCTTGAGCGAGATGCAACTTGTGTGATATGCTAGTACCAGTGGCTGGAATGCATGCAGTTTTTTATTGGATTATTCAGGGAGTCTCTTGCAGATTTAGCGATGAAGTAGCACCTGGGTTTTTGTGTCCGTTACAAAGCTGCTTCCAAAATCTCATTGAAGGTTGGCCTCAGCTAGAGATGAGCTCAAATTGGATCTGGAAGCCAAATGCTTTTGACTTTGCAGAAGAAAGTGCAGATTTGAATGCCCAGAGCTATAGCTGTGGTTTTGGGCGAGTTCCACTACAGGAAGGAGACTTTTTTTTCAGATAGGGGCAAGATACAGCAGATCTCTCCCATGCCAGAGCGTGATACACAAAGTTCCAGTGCTGTCCAAAAACACAGAGCAACTCTAACCTAGATTCATCCTCAAACTAGAATCCCCCTCCTTAATCCATTTGCCCTATACCTGGACAAAAAGGAGACAGTGGCGAAACTTCAAGAAGGGTTGAGTGAGGAGGACGCTGCCTGATAGAACTGGTGTGGAAACCCTGTAATAGCAAAGAGTCAAACATGTGTGCGTTGTATGAATAAACCTTTATTCTACAACCAAATGTGCACCAGATGCTGAGATTAAAACTGAAGCCTTTTTCCACCATCCTGGAAAGGCTGAATGGAATCTGAACATGGGTCACATCAAAGAACAAGAGTGCCTGAAAGCTATTTCTCTGTGATCTCAGGTGAATCTGGTCTTCCCAGGGGCACCCACTACATTGGCCAGGAGACCCAGTTGCTGACAGTGTGTGAACCACCTTGCTCAAGTGGGTCA
Organism: Alligator sinensis; assembly: GCF_000455745.1. NCBI lineage: Eukaryota > Metazoa > Chordata > Crocodylia > Alligatoridae > Alligator > Alligator sinensis. The sequence continues at coordinate 1,878,062 of NW_005841952.1, forward strand.
TTTTTAATTTTGGGGCTAAGATGGAAGTCACATGAGCAGCTGAGTTGAGTGCAACTTTATGCTGGCCTTTCTCCCCTCCCTTACATGCACATGTGCAGCTCAGATTTTTGGTTTAGGAGGCCAGGAACACAACTTGGGTAAATAGTATACTATAGGAAGAGAACGGCTTGGCTGCTGGCATAAAAGCCAGCATATGCGCTGCCATATAAGGCAGCGCATAGCAAGACTTGAAGAGAAAAGCGGTAAATAGTTTGCCATGTTGAATTTTCACATTGTGAAAACATAAATCTCCGAGATTGTCATGAAAGGTCCATCCACACACTGTCAGCAGTAGTGCTTTGCATTTGTATAGCAGTTGGAGAACCTTAGAGCATTGTACACAAGGAGGAATTAAGTAATCACAGTGCTCAAAGGAGCAGACGACCAGTGCTATTATAGTTTGCAGAGTGAGCAGCTTGTGAAGACAGGTCAAATACAAATACACTTTTTCAGAATGCCACAATTCCCTGGGTGCAAGTCACCAGAGGTCTCCAGAGTTCCCAATTCCCTACTCTAAATATACAGCCCCTTGCTTCCAAACTGAGGACCCCATTTCTAGCATATGCCCTTTGCTATAAGATGCTTCTTGCCCCACATAGGAGAACACAGCCATAAAAGCTGTAGGAAAGAGAAAACCCCTCTGCTATAACAGTTGCATGGTTATGAAAAGGTAACATGGTATGAAAGCAACTCCTGAGGAGCAGCACAGAAAGCTCAGTGGATGGAGAGGGGGACAATGATGGAATCTGAGCTGGCACAGGGACCAAAATATCTTCTGCGTAATTTGATTAATCCTACCTGATCAGCCACTTCCTGTCCCCAACTTGCTCCCTGGGGTGTATCCTACCTTGAGGCATGCGAGTGGGACCCTATAATGCATGT
>NW_005841952.1:1879094-1945283 GCF_000455745.1 Alligator sinensis
CTACACGAATCCTCTGCTGATGGAACTGGCCTATCCTAGCTCCTCCATGGCACCTTATGCTGGCCATAGTCAGGCCCGTTCGGCTTCAGTAAGCAGCGGCCAGCAGAAGGAAAAGTTGTTGGAGTAGGGGCAAACCAGGAAAACCAGTTAGCACTTGTTCTGCAAGTGAAACCTGTTCTCCTCCCTGCTCCCTAGCTGTGAGCAAAGGAGAGGGCAGGGACTTGGCCCTCACTTTTTGCTCCACTCCAAGACACTTTTACTCCTCCTGGGGTCCAGAGTGTTACAGGCAGCTCATCTGTCCTTTGCCTTCTTCACCCGCTACCTTTCCTACCCCCAGGGCAAGAGGCTTGGAGTGCTGGTGAGCTCCTGCTGCTGATGCATTGTGGGATGCAAGTGGTTCCTTTTGTCAGGTTGCACCGATATGTGGAGGAGACCTAATCTAGCCCTTAGCAGGTCATGCAGGACAAAGCCTCTCCAGAGACGGGGCAGTCAGCAATATAGGATTTAATCTAGGCAGGACTTTCTCATTCCTGGCAGGATTGGATCCTTATCAAATCTCCCCTTCCTTCAGGTTCTGGTTGGAGGCAACAGCAGGACCCCCCACACTGGGGGTTTTGCCCTGAAACTGGACATTTCAAGGGTCCTGAACCAGACAGGTATTTTTTAATGGGTCACAAGCAGCTTTGTACCTAAACCTTAGTCATTCTTCTTTTTGCTTTAAAACCATGATAGGGCTAAATTACTCTTGCTTTAAATACAGAAGCACAGCTAAAAATAGCCAAGATCCTCGCCTCAGTAGCTAGGAAGAGGTACGTGGGCAGAATACAAGGCCTGACCTTAAGAATTTACCCCTGGCCTGAAAATTTCTGTGGGCATCACTGTCTCTAACATGCCATACTGCTTAGCAGAACATGCAGCAGCGCGGCAAGACAGAGGAACTGCTCTTCCACTGCAGTCCTTTCACAAGCTTGAATCCCACTGATTACCAAAGTGCTTTTAGGTCCGTGGAGGTAAGGCACTGCACAAGCCTTGCTTTGCAGATGGAAGAGATGCCCAGCCAGTGCTCAGTCGGTCAGGGCCTTGAGTTTCCTTTTCAGCTTGGTTGCTGGACTGTGCACGGCAATCAGTCTCACAGATTGTGCATCTCCCATATACATTTTGCCAAATCAGTATTTATGTACTGGCTGAATTGTCAGGCAGCTGAAAATCCCAGTATGTAGCCAAAGGCTGTGCAAATAGTGTACGTGGGAGGAGAGACAGGGAAGGAATCAGAACACTTGTATTCCTGCAGAAACAACACTGACTCATGAAAGACATCCTCTCCTTCAGAAGAATGAGGGGCTGAACCCTGCCCTACTATTTGCCCTTCCTCCAGGTTTCTGGGGAGCCACACATTGCTCAAAGCCAAGGAAGTTCCCAGGTTTTAGAGCTTATCTCCATCTCCTGGTCAAGTTTAGGATCATTTTGTCTTTTCCCTGCCTCCCGAATCAGCAAATCAGGGCTGACCGGCATAAGGAAGGAGCCTGGTGGTGCCAGGGACAAACAGCTAGTCAAGGACCTATACACATCACAAGGTCTAGCTCTTGTTAGACATGTCATGTCTCCACAACCTGCTCACTGCACTGCCTCTCTTCCGGTCTGTCTTAGTTGTACGTGTCCTTTAGCCAGTCCAGCCCCCAACCTACACATAAATACGGGGCAACGGAGGGAGGGAATGTGTGGAGTGGGCCCCCTTCCTCTTCCTCTTCCTTTCTTTCATGAGGATCGGTCTGTGCCTTAGTAACCCTTTTTCCCCTAGGAGATCTCCCTTGGAAAGTCTGTTCAGACTCGCTGTACCAGGTTTCCTCTCAGGCAGAGATTGCTTCATTCTCCACTTTGAGGTGTTCAAACTCTGGATCCAACTTTTGCCAAAGCCTCCTGCACCGGGAAGAGCCGGAACCTCAGACTCAGCCAACCCCCAAACTTTTGAGTGTTCAAAAGTCACACTCAAGTCACACTTTCTATACTGAGCCCACCAGAAACTCTGTCGAGGTCGGGCTTGTGGCTAACGCACTGGTCTGGGACTCGGGAGATCTGGCTCTGCCGCCTACTTCCCACATGACACGAAGCAATGTACTTAAGCGACGCATCTCAGTTTCCCTTATGTGCAAAATGGAGATTGAGATCCTTAGCCTGCCGTCTCTATTTAGACATCAGCTCTTTCAGGGCAGGGACTGTTTTGAACATGCCGCACCCAGCACATCACAGCCTTGATCTCAGGTTGTGTACCTTAATTTCCCTGCAGAGCTTGGCAAGAAAGGCCTTAGGAGATGGCCATGTAGTATCTGCTCTTAAAGTAACAGAACATGTGAAATAAGAGATGATCTGGTGAACAATGGCAAGTTATTATTATTTTTCAACAGTAGATTTTATGGGGTTAGATGGGGAAATGTTTAGTTCTAGATAACAGTGAAATCGTGGCTTCTTGACTACCCGGCTGTGCTAGTGAGACATTCTGGTTTGTTCATATAGAAAAGAGTGTTTTGAGAAAAAAAAATGCATCCCAGTAGATATGATCAGATTTAACACCCGTACTAAGTTACCATCTGCCACTTATGAATGAAAATTAAAACAACATGCCTGAGGTTCAGTAGGCTACAAGGATTTGACTGCCCCTCAAGTCTTTGCCTTCCCAGCAAGCAGCAATTGGTTCTGGCTAAATACTAGGAAAAAGAAGCAGAGCTCAAAATATAGCTTAGGTACTTTGGCACAAAGAAATCATTTATACAACGTCTTTTAAACGAGTAACCATTTGGTTTGTTTGGTGTTTTGTGTGTGTGTGTGTGTGTCATGGGTAATTGTCAGCCTTGGGGGTCTGTAATTAGTTTAGCTGTGTACCATGCGTTTATAAAGGGGAAAATGGTGTTTAAAAGATCATCCTTTCCCCATTGTTAACAAAACAGTGCGAGCAGATGCTGTCTGCTATTGGTTGGCCCTTCTTGATGACCCATAGAATGAGCTCTGACTAATATGGAATGATTCGTATGAGCCTAAATAACCGTAAGGGAACAATTTCCTGTGTGTGTGTCTAGTTGGCTAGAGCAAAGAAATACCTAGAGAGGTTAGTCTTACAAAACATTAAGCCCAATTTTCACACCAAAGGGACTTGGAGAAATTATTTGCAAGTGGCAGCGCCCACAGTGTGGTAAAGTGCTTTTCAGACACTCAAAGGACAGTCCCTCCTCCAGGGTGTTTTCAGTGTAAGGATGTAGGCAAGGAGGAGGAGTAACAAATAGGGTAATAACAACAAATAGGCAGATGAAGGCTGGAGCATAAGTCATTGGATGCTTGGATCTCTGTATGGGCCTAAAGATAATTGTAAGATTTGCCCATCATTCAGTGGAGGACTGGAAAGCTTGAGGAGCAACAGTAGTTGGAGAGCAAAGATCAAGAATCTCCCCTTGCATCGGGATATCATCTGCATGCTGGCCCATCGGGGTATCATCTGCATGCTGGCACCAGACTCCACTGTTTCGAGATGGCTAGGGAACATGCTTGAAACACGTCTCTACTTCAATAGGTGAACTTTCACCAAGAGCCTTGCAGGCTCTGAAATGATCAAACAGGTTTTTTAACTACCGTGTTAAAGAAAGTAAAGTGGGCGTGAGGCATTGAGCAAGCCAGAGACAAAGAGCAAGCCAGCACTTGGTGTCAGGAGCTTTCCAGGCCACAGTTTTAGGTTGGGAGGAGATATCAAATCAAGACTAGGAAAGGATTCATTTCATTTTCTAACAGTTAACAGTGCAGGACTTTGGAGCTAGCAGGTCTCTCTGCCTTGATTTCCCCATTTGAAAATAGGAATAATAAATACCTCCAAAAGGCCTTGTGAGGGTTAATTGAGTATTGCCTATAACAAACTTGGAGTTACAACTCCAGAGCAAAATAGCAGTCAGGGAAACTGAAATGTGCTCCTACTTGAAACATGGTCCCTTTAAGTCATTAAACTTGTAATTGCAATATAGACACAGTCAAATAAATAATTTAAGTTATTTCCAGTTGCGTGTGGGCGGTAGGTAGGAGACAAAGTTGATACTTAGTGGTTAGAGCAGCCCTAGCTTTTACATTTCTCTCTGGTTTTTGCACTGTGTTTCCTAGCTTTTAACTCTGTCTGATACATACCAATCAGCCATCTCTGGTTGAATCTTTCTGAACTTATTAGGCTTTTACTCTAAATTTAGAAAATTCTCAGGCTGGCTCGCACACCTTGCAACTGTCAGTTCACAACAGCACAAAAGTGGCTTCCTTCTTTTCTCTCTGGGAAATGAAAATCATCTTGAGATGAATTTCTGAGCCTGTTGGTTTTTGAAGGCATTAATGCACAGATTCAAACATTATTTCCATGGGATTCTTGGCTAGTTTTCACTCAGTTAACTAAAGCCCTGAAGAAGTCCCTTAATGAACCCAAGATTCACTGTGTATTTTTTTCCTCCATTTATCACATATCTAATCATTGTCGTAGTTAGGTACAAAATTCCAGCTGCAGGAAACAGGGCAAATTTCCAAAACCTAAATATTGACTTTTCCCTTGTATCATCTCCCTCCTTCCCCCTGCCAAGGCCAAATTCTTGGCTAGGGAAAATTCCCAGCAGAGAATAGTTTTAGAGAAGACACTAGGCAAATGTTGGTCCCACTTACACCAATAGCACTTTTGCCTCTGAATTTGACATAGTCAGAGTTTAGCCTCAGGAACAAACAGAGGACAGGTATTACTGTATAAAAAGGAACTATTCTTTGGGATATCTTGATGAGGGAACCATATGTCAAGCCCAAACTGAGTTGCAACTGGCTTGAATCGTGTCTCTCACACACAAATACCCTGATATCTAAATCTAGGTCATGTAAATGGCTATTAATTTCTCTTCACTTGTATTTACTAATTAGCCACAGCAGCCTGAACTTGTGTGTGTCCATTCACCCTTGTTATTCTCTTCTTTCTTCCTGCACAGAAATTATTCACTTGTCTGCCATAACCACAGACAAACTCTCTTTATCTTAGGCCAGAGAAGGTTTAAAAAAAAAAAAAAAAAAAAAAAGGGCTTTTTTTTTTTTTTTTTTTAAAAAAAAAAAAAAAAACAGACTTTTTTTTTTTTTTTTTTTAAAAAAAAAAAAAAAAACAGACTTTTTTTTTTTTTTTTTTTAGATATTTTCACAAAAAACGTAACCAAACTCCTAAATGTTTTAACCAGATCCACACTAGACACTGCAAGTACAAAATAAATGGAAAGCTTTGGCCCTTTCTATCCTCAGAAATATTAATTGAATATAGCTTTGGACAAGAAAATAGCAATGCTGACCCTTCATCACTAATTTTATAAATATGCATGCGTGTGTACACATACACACACACACATAATATTCACTATACTTAATTATATTTAAGTTTTATATTGTGCTAGAGCCCAGAAATCTAGTGTACTAGTCACCATATGCACCTATAATGAAAAGATGGGCATTGCTTCAAAGCACTTACTATCCAGATAAATGGCATGAGGCAACAGGTAAGTAGGATACAGACAGGCCATGTCTACATGGCAAACTTACCATGCCAGGGAGCAGTGCCCTCAAACACATCATGCTGCTCCGTATACACTGCCTCCTGAGCTGGAAGTAGTGTAGCCCCAGGTGGGCTCGTTAGCACTGCCAAGTGACTGTTGGCCTCTGCTAATGAGCCCACCTGTGGCATAGCATGTTTGGGGGTACCACTGACCGGCTGCCTAAGTTTGCCATGTAGATCTCCCACAGAGAGAGGAAGCACAAGGAAATAGGGAGCTAGAGAAAGAGCTCAAACCCACTTAATTATTTAAGACAAAGATCAGATTTGCCATGGCAATCAGAATATGCGTCTGCCTCCTATCTAAACATATGGAAAATTAAACCTCCAGCTCTCTATAGACGGCCTGCCTAGCCAGATATGTAATACAGTCCATTTTCCCCTGGAACCCTGTAAAAATTAAAGGAGTACCACATTTAGTTGCCTTTTAGTTTGCACAACGGGGGTCATTATCTGAGTGTTCAGTTGCACACTAATTCCACTGGTCTGACTTTTCAAAGAAAGCTAATAGTTTTATTTTTTTAATTTCTATTATGTTTCAAGGTGACGGGCATCTAATTTGCTAAGGCTTCTTTAACATCCTAGCCTTTGGTGCTTTGAGAAGAACTAACCGGTGTCTTCCCGAGAGTCACAACCCCTCTTCACACAATGCCAGTGACACAAACTCAAGGTTTTGTACTTTGAAAAGTGAAAGGCAAAAACCTGTCCACAAATTCAGAGGTGAACGAGTAAAATGAGTGAATGAAAGATGCTGAACTGAGCTGGGTTAATTGAGATGAGACCGAAACCCTACCCCAATTAAACGCGAGGTGTTGGTTTCACTCGCTGGCAAACGTGGCTAGTTCAGCAAATTACAGCTAGGTATTAGGGAATACAGTCCTAATTTTAAGGGCTGTTACAATATAGAATAGTTTTACAGGAGAAGTGTTGGGAGGCCTCGTTTCTTAAGCTGGTTGATACAGGACTGGACAAAACAACTGAGAACGTACTGTAGGGAACAATTCCATGCTGTCTGGGAAATGGACAGGATGAGTAATATGGAAAAGGCTTTTCCCCCAAAGATAACGTACTCTTTTTTTTTTTTGGACATGTTAAAAATATCAGCAGAATATGTGGCTCTTTGTTTATTTATTTATATGGTTTCTAGGAGACGTGAATACTTTTTATTTCTTTTTGCAACTTTTTTCCCTTGTCTTCCTTGGAATTTTTTTACATTATTGCTTAGGTTAGGGTGAGTCAAACTTGGTTCAGGGAAAAATAAACACCTCCCATCCATAAACCTTCAGACAACAACTTTTTTGGCTCTAATTTTTGGTTCATTTTTTAATGGGGCTAGGATTAGAGATTGAATTTCCAAAATACCAACAGAAGAAAAAAAAACAACCCTGCTCAGGTGTCAATATTTCCAGCCAAGAAGAGCCAGAAATCAGGCATGCTCTTGCTCACTTTCCAGCCGGCATTCTCAGATCTGAGGTTCTCTCATCCCATAGATCAGGATGGAGTAGTTAAATCACAGGACCTAGTTTCCAGTTGTGTCATTCAATTATAGTGGACAAAACTTCCTGTGACTTTAGTTTATGATGGGAGTAGTCAATGGGTACTTATTCACCTTTGTAAAGTGCATCAGGATGCTTGGCGGCACTTTGTCCACGAAAAACATTATATGCTTATCCAAACCGATCCAGAATTTCAAACCTTTCCATAGGCAGACAAGGTTCTTTGTGTGAATCTGATATCTTTTATTAGACCAACTTCAATAGTTGGGAAACAATTATTAAGCAAGCTTTTGGGCTCAAAAACTCTTCCCCCCTTTCCATATTCATTTAACATTAAGTCAAGCATAATATAAATGTACATGCAGCTTTTTAAGACTACATCTCCTACATGCCAAGACACCTCTGGGTGTTTATCCTTTTGTAATACTCGTGAATGTATCACATAGATGCACATAAAGGGAAAATTCATAAGATGGTGATTAAATAAGGCTTTGTGCAATTATCTACAGTTTTCCAATATGAGTCATAGTAATTTACATGTAATCTAATACTGAGAATTCCTAAGATCATGTTACTTTCTACTGTAGTGAAATAAATGTATGACAGAATTTAAACTTATTGTGGCGTGTGATCCATGCCTGGGGGAGGCATTCTTATCACTGAAGGAGTTAATGATTTGCTAAATAAGTGTGATCAGACAATTGAGCTATAAAAAGCACCAGTAACCAAAAAAAGAAATACATGTTAGCCTGGGGAGTAGCAGAACAATGCAAGTATTGTATCCTAACCAAAGAACTTGGCACATAGATAACTCGAAAGGGAATCATGTTTTGTGTATTACGGAAGTGATGGAATTTTCTGAAAGGTTATTGTTCGGCTGCTTTTGAAGCAATTTCCATCTCTTTTGTAGAGGGTGGTTTGCAGTCTTTGTGGTCAGAAGCACGAGGGAGTTTAGTGCCACAGACCTTTGCCCACTGTTTCAGGATTACAAAATCCAACCTCCATCAAAACATCTCTCTCAAAAATCATCACCAAACCAGGATCTCTGCTGATGCCCACATATGGCTGACATTTTCAGGGACACCATCTATAATATAGCTGGATCAGAAATCAGGACTAGAAGTCCTAATTGCAGATCAGCTGTATTATAGATTGGGAAAAGTGTTATTTTTCATCAGAAAAATAAAAGCTTTAAACAAAAAAAATCACCAGAAACCTGAACATTTTTAGCTGCCTTGGCCAAAAACATTCAGCACTTTTCTGCTTGTTTCTTTTTCTTCAGATGAAAAATACTTGGCCGTTAACCAAACTTTAGCTCTGAAGGCTTCCAGTTTTCTAATGAAAAAAAAATTAAAAATTGAAGAAAACAGACGTTCTGCAAAAAAAAAAAAAAAAAAGAAAGAAAAAAAAGAACACTTGTGTAAAAAAATCTGGGGGATTTTGTCTAAGAAAGTTTGCAACTCACTTCACAAGTCTACTATACATCTTCCATACGTGGGAGAGCCATTTCTCCAGGAATTAGAGCCATCTAGTACTGTCACAGCATCATACTGCATCTTTATGGTGTCACTAGCCTTATAATCCTTGTAGTCTCTTGATAAGGGATCTTTATGTGTGGGTGCACTTATATTGCTGCCTGGGGATCTGCATTTAGCTTTGCTGCTGGGAGTAGTAACTGCGCAGTCTGTCCCCCACCCATTGGGAAGAGCCTCTCTGGACCTCAGCAAAACAGCTGGAAGCATCAGCTAAGGTATTCTGTCCCTTGACCACGGGTGGACAACAGCCCAGATGAGCAAATACAATTCCCACAAAAGTTATTTGGGGTTGTACTGCTAGCAATGGGAATAAGTTTGACAGTTTTGTAGACCTTAGTGGCAGGTGAATTTGTTACAAGAAGGTCTGAGACAGCATTTCAGGAACTGGCATGCCAAGTATCCCAGCCCTGCTCAGGAGTATGTATAAATCTGTATTGAGACCCTACTAAAATGCAGACTCTTATCAGAAAAAAAAGAAAGAAGAGGGCAGAAGTTGTTTAGGTGAGAAAATGCTGGCCTATCTATATACGTGATCCAAAGCCCAGTGAAGCCAAAGGAAAGACTCCTCTTGACTTGAGCATGCTTTGGAACGGGCCCCAAACCAAGAATTATCAAAGCAGCCTAAACGAATTAGGCACTCACTTAAAAATACAAGCTCAAAATGTCATCTTACACTGGCTGATGCTTCAAACCTTCCCCGTCCCTCCTTTAATTTTTTTCTTTTTAGTGCATCTTGTCTGGGGTTGTAAGCTTCTCATAGCGGGGACTGTCTTGAGTACTTGGTACAGTGCCTAATATGATAGCAGCCACGGGGCCGAGAGTGTAGGGACTACACCAGGGACCTCCCAGAGTTAAGCATGAGCTAGCGCATGTTGAGGTAAAGAGCTGGGGAACCACAAGTGGCCTTGAAATCAACTTTCAGCCTCTGAAGCTCAGCAGTGTTAAAACACCCCCTCCAAATTACTTGGAGCATGATGGGGTCCTGCTCATGGGTGCTGCTGAAATGCAAATGATCATTGCGATTCTGATCTCAGAGCCTAGGGTTGGGCTGTTCGTGCATTACCGTCAAGTGCTGAACATCAAACTGCAATTAATTCATTAAATTGCATCCAGCATTTTGAAAAAAGTGAAGCTCTGTGAATGCTTTATTAGTAAGAAGTAATAAAATGAACACTCAAGTAGCACTTGTCGGCTTCACAGAGCCTTGGAAACCCTGACTCATTAGGCTTCTCACTGCTCTCTGAGTTTGGCAACGTTACTTGTGCTGGCTTTTTAGGAGGCAGCCGGGCCCAGTAGACACAGGGTCAGGGCAAAGAGATTTGAGTTCTCTTGATCTTAGGAGGTTCTGAGCAAGGCTTAGCAAGCAAAGTCTAGGACCTCTCAGTACCATGCAGGACCTCATCCATAGCACTCTCATCGTAATTAAAAAAAAACATGAAAGCCAAACATGTTCAGGCTTGGGTCTGCAAGGTTGAACAGCCAAAACCCTATAGAGGGACTTAAATAGAAGTGGCCTGGTTATGAAAAATGCTGAACATCTGCTGCTCTCATTAGAATCACAGATTCTTATGCATCCCTTTTAAAAGTTAGGCCACTTTTCTTTATGTTCCAGTGGGTGAATTTAGGTACCTGACCTTAGTGACTCAATTCTGAAAACTTCTGCTCAATTAAACCTTACATGGCCCTGTAACATATGCAGAAACTGGGCACAGAGGTCCCTGATGTGGCCACTCTGATCTATATTATCTAGTGCAAAGCTGCCCTAAAGCTGGCATAGCTAGCCAGGCAGAATTGCCCTAGATTAGGTAGTTAGTACAAAGGCCTTTGAAACTACTGAGAGTTTTTCCACTGCTTTCAGTTCACTACAGCATATTTAGTGATTAAATAATAATACCTGGATCTTTTATGGCATCTTTCATCCATGAATCACAAAGAAGAAAACGAGGCAGAGGGAGGTGCTATTAATTGCTTCAGGTCATCCAGTAGAAGAGCAGAGGAAAACCGCGCAGATCTCCTGAGACCCAGTTCAATCCACTAAGGCTCATCACTTCCCCAAAGTCATTTTTTCACCTGTTTCTTAGTGAGTTTTGCTTGGCCTTCATTGATGGCCACCAAGAATCCCAGAGACTAGATAAAACTAGGCTGTTTCTTGCTTCTCTGGCATATCATAAACAGGGAACTAAGTTTTCATGAGCGAGGGAATATTCCAACAGAATTCATGGGATCTGCAATAGGGAATGTGGAGGTGAATTACAGAGCAACAGAGATCCCGTGTTCATGCAAAAGCCTCCAGCGACCAAGGAACAGCAACAAAATAGGAACTGAAACAGATTCAAAACTGAAGTAATAGTCTCCAAACAGAATCATCTGTACAGTTTCACAAAAAGTCAGTCTGAAATTTGCAAAGAAAGAGCCTCAAATCTACAATTATTCATAGAAAAGGGCAATGCAACTCGAGGGTTTTAATGCATTTCAAAATAACTTAAAATGGCTGTCTCATAACATCAGCGTTTGCCTGGGAATAGCACTTAATTACTACTGCAGAGTCAGCAAAGTGAGCTCGAGCATGAAAAGAGTAAGAAGTTGTTATAGTTCTTTATTTTTAAATTTATCATCAGCTGAGCAATGGATTTTAGACAGTGTTGCGTGTAAGAGAGAATACGAATATACAATAAATACTTTCCATTAGCTGTTTTCAGATCAGTCAACATTTAGGCTATTAAATTCCACCCAGCAGCATCCTTAAGTTGTTTGCCAGTGACATGAATAAATTACAAATAAAATATGAAACGTCGCTATGTTCAGGCTTAGTTCTGTTAAGGTAAAGGAAGATTGGAACTGGATATTTGAACAACGCATTTGAAGTTAAGCTAGTTTTTGGTGAGGGAAGTGCTATTTAACAGTCCACTTTAATATTAAACAGCATTAGGTTATTATAATTTTCTGTGAGGTGCCCTGGCTCAGCTGCCCCTCAGCTATACAGCTCCTCTCAACATTAAACAACAGGGATGAAACCTGTTTCCTGCCACACTGAGCCACATGAAACACAACCTATTTCATGCCCTTTGCGGGTCTCTTCCTTCAGAAAGGCTCCAGCGCCAGCACACAGAAAAAGGAAGCACTGTTGTCCACAGATCAGCAGGGTTTCATTAGTACTGGGCTGCGTATCCAAGGGAATGTTGCAAGTTTAACGATCCAGAAACATTTCATAAAGAAAAGGAAAAAAAAAATCATTTTTATTTAATGGAAAACTCTCATAAGCCTGGCTAGGGTTATAAAACTGTAAGGGGCTCTGTAGTCTTAGCGTAAAATCCTAAAGAATTCTATTGATTTCTTTTTTGAACTAAGGACCCCAGGACAGGTGATTTGTTTGAGTTACTCTTAATTTTTACTGGGCTTCCCTAGACAGGGTAGTGAGCAGAGTGTAAAGAAATTGTGAGTCGCATGTGACACATGGTTGCATGGCTTGAGGTAGCAAAACTTCCCCTTGAGCTCCGCTGGTAGTTCAGAGACCGCTATGTATCACTTCTCTCTTGCTGCTGCTTTTTCTCCATTTTGTATATATTAATGGGCTAATGTTCACAACATTGCCAAAAGGTACTGTTTTGCTAAGACACTTGAAGGTATTCAGATATTAAATGAGGGAAAAAGGAAAAGAGGCATGGAGATATTAAATGACTTGCCCACAATAATATAGGAAGCCTCTGGCAGAACCAAGAACTCAAGACCTGATTCATGTACCCTTGATGCCAATGGAAAGACTATCACTGATTTCGAACAAAAGCTGCATCAGGTCACAAATAAAGGTCAGAATCCCATTCCATGTTCCCTGAGCACAACCCCATCTTCCTTCCTTCTCCAGTCTCATGAATACTTGGGAAACTTGGGTTCAGTTCCCTGTGGCCCTGCACAGAGACTTCTTGTTCAACTTTGAGCAAGTCCCTTAGCCTTTCTGGGCCCTCAGTTTCCCTGGGATAATGGCATTGCTCTACTGCATGGGAGAGTCAGAAGGATAAATACCTGAATGCTTCTCATCTGCTAATGGGAACGGTCTGAAAGTACCACATACGGATAGTTTGGGGCATTTTCTTTCAGTGTATTTAAGGTAATGTAGTGCTGGCACAAGGTGTTGGAAGGACAGGCCTAGAGACTGAAATGCTGATGTAATCTGCAGACAAGATGCAGTTTGGTCAAGCTAGCACCTCACACCAGGGCATGTCCACTTAGTGAGTTAAAGAACCATACATCCTCCATGACTTTCAACTCATACTGATTTGTTGAGAATGCCAATAAGGTGGGCAATTAGTGCTAATTGTGTTGTTGTATGTGATGCGAGTTAAACAAGGTTCCCTCACTTGCTCCCACCCAGGGGCATAAGTCATTAACTGGTCTGGCTGGCGTGGTCCACAAGCAATTCTTAACCATGTCCAGCTTTATTGTGACTAAGAAATGGTGTCTATTTGAAGGGGACAGAAGTTACACATAAATTGGTTTAAGTCATCAGAAATGGGTTTAAACCTGTAACAGAATACAAGTTCAGTGTACATAAACCAGTTTCAAAATGACTGAAACTGGTTTAAGATAAACCTGGTTGAATGTAGGATCAGACTTACCTGATTTGGGTCAACCTGGTTTGTGAAACTGCTGTCCCAGACCCCTTCCTGGTCCAAGTTAAATCAGTCTCCCAGCATGTTTTGCGGCCCTGTGCTGTCTGCTCCAGCAGACAAGGGCTGGGGGGAAGTGGGAGAGGCAGGGACTGCCCCCCACCCCCCCACCAGGCAAACCCTAACTGGAGTCTGGAGTCTGGGGTCTGGGAGGGGGGTTATACTTCCCTTCCCCCGAGTACAGAGCTGCCTTGCCCTCCCTTGCTAAAAGCTTACTGCTGGCTGCAACCGTACACTACAAATCCCAGAGACATCTGGAATCAGGACAAGGAAGTGATGAGCGACTCTGCATAGTTCCGTTGCTGTGATTCTGGACTGCAAATCCCAGAGACCTCAGGGTCAGCAGAAAGAGGAAGCGAACACACAGCCCATGCTGGGTATGTGCCAGAGAGCCGTGCTCTAGCGACCCCCAACCCCGGCTTCTGGCCTGAGCCACTACAGGCATGTGTCTGCATTTCCTGAATCAAAAGTGAATGTCTGTCCAGTTGTTTCATAGTTTAATCTCTGCAGTTTAGACTAACCTGCAAAGACTGAATTGATTCAGCCTCGGGCTTTTTAGCTGCCTGTACGTAGCCAAAATGTTGTAGGGATACGTGACAGGTGAATGAAGGTGGAAGAAGCCTGGCATAAAGCAGTAATGAGCTTCCTAGATTTGATTTTTTAGTTCTCCTTCCCTATTGTCTGACTGCTTCACATTAATTACAGGTCCTAGAAGTACATGGTCTATGAGCTAGATTCTGATCTGCATCCCACAAGTGAAGTTTCTTTGTACTCCCGCTGAAATCATCAGCAGTACCGTGCACTTGCACTGGCAGAACTAAGCGCGGAGTGTAGCCCTTCACACACTGTTGTTTTAGTGTAATTTAAGATGGAAAAAAATAAACCCGTAAGAGGCCTATTCAGTAAGTGGCAAAGTAAGGTAATGCCTTGTTTTATCTGCAACAGCTCAGTGACCTACATACCTAAAACTCGCTATAGGTTGGGCAAGGAATATTCTTCCAGGGCTGAGATCCCTCTGGAAAGCAGTGACTCAGCCTTCCCCTCTATGAGATCTGTACAACAGATGGCCTTGGTCATCTAAGCTATTTGCCCTCCAGCCTTAACCTCTTGTCTGACTGGACTGGTTTGTGAATTAGAGCCTTGCTTCTGCAACCTTATCCCTGTGGGCAAAGGCTTACGCTGAGGATTTATGAAGACAATGGCCTTCTCACAGGTGAGGGAATCAGCCCATGCTTATCAGGTTGCAGGATTTGGGCTTTAGTTTATCACAGTTTTTCTCTTTCCTTTGTCATTTAAGGGGCTTATAACAATAGTCATTGATAAAAGAGCACAGCCTGCAGTTTGTAAGGGCTCACCATTAACCTCCTTCTGTTCCCACTGATGCCAGGTAGGAGCAAAACTAGTCTAGTGCTGAAGACTATTGGAAAAGTTCATCATACCTATGCAGTTGAGTGCACTGGGCAGTTATTTTTCCCGTGGGATGCAGCAGCATGTGCACACGTTATCCATCTGCACAGAATCAGCACAGGATCAGGCCCATTGATTATAAATACCCCAAAACTTGGTGTTGGAAAGAGAACCCGTCGTTGCACTGTACAGCATCTCTTGAAAGCATCCTAGTTTTGGCTCAGCATCACTTTGTGCAGTTTCATTTGCATAGAAACTCTGTCCTGCTTAAAGCTTTGTCATGTTAAAGTAAGGGAGTTCAATTCAAAAATAACAGCAGGGAAAGACAAAAAACAAAGAGGCCTAGGAAGTGGGGGGGAAAGGGCTTGTTTCCAAGCTGAGATTTGAAATACGACAGAGCCAAAAATGAAGGGATATAGGGAAGCTTTTTGCATTACAGGAGCTGCAGAGAAGATACCTGAAACTTATAATGTAGGCAACCATCAATCCTCTGGATAATGGTGTATGCTTAAGAGGTCTAGTGAGATGCCTGATGAATCCGTTTGTGGCTGAGAAGCCCCATTCGAGAGCGACACAGCTTGTTACAAGTTTCACAGATCCATGTGTTGTCTGAGTCGGAGCCCAAGTTTACAGCACGCTGCTTTCTTCTTTCTCGCTTTGCTTCCATCCTCTGGATCAAAGCTGCTTCATGTTGAGCTGCACCCAGCACCAGATGTTCCCTCCAGATTGGACGGGATTCTGCGCACTCCTCCCAGTTTTCTACGTTGATGTGGAATGACTTCGTATAATGATTAGTTTATTAAATAGCACTTTCATCTGTTCTTGTGAGGTGGGGCAGGAGCAAAGCAATAAGAAAGTTGGCAATAACAAGTCTATAGATGCGAGAATAGGGAAGGACAGAAGATGAGGTTATTTGATCTCGCATTTCCCTGTTAGAAATAAGAAGTTGGATTGCAAGCCTTCTGGGCGTGCTGGAGTCTGCAGATCTGGGGCTCAGGGAGGCCATTAGGAAAGACTGTGTGGTCAACTTGCGTGATTTTAATTGCAATTCTTGTGATATTCAGTGACTTTTGGAGCCTCAGTGCCTGGAGTCATGGGATTACCTGACAGTCTCTAGCCTTTTCTATGCTTAAAAGTTTTGCTGTCTTAATTATACTAGTATAGTGAAGTCTGCAAAATTCCTCTAGTGTAGGTGCTGTTAGATCTGTATGACATGCTTATATTCATGTAGCTCATGCAGTTTTATAGAAGCACTTCTTTTCCCAGTATAACTGCACCTACACAAGGGGGAGGGGGCTTTGGCATAACTGTGTCACAACTCTAATGCACAAAACTATTCCAGAAAAAACTTAGATCCCACCAAAGCCTGAAAGTGTGACCCTACTGAACCCTGAAAGCCCAAAAGCTGTGAAGCAGGAAAAAAAAAAAAAAACACCCTATAAAATGCTCTTTAAACCAGTCTGATGACTTGTACTTTGGGGACTGGCAGCACTGCAGCTGTTCTAGTCCCCAAACACTGGGCAGCAACTTGACTACACAATGCAAACCTGCTATATAAATAAGACTGGATGAGGATAAAAATATGGATGCAACTTTCAGTTCTTATGAAATACACTGAACTGAGAGATTAGGTAGGAACAAGTTTTGAAAGAAAAGAGAGTTTTTGCTTTTAAAACCCCCCCAAACATCCCAAGGGACTGTTCCTTCCACATAAGCATGCCTGGTGTGTGTGATTTATTATACGATCGTTATACAGCAAGCTTGCGGAAGGCTACAAGAGCATCTTCTATTTTTAATTGATATTTGGGTTTTCTGTTTTCTTCCATGCTGCTCTCAGAATACCTCCTCAAAATTTATCGCAAAGGAAGCCAGTGTCGGCTTAGACCAGTAGGTCTCAACCACATCAGACTCAAGGCGCTCCTCAGAAAGTGTCTGCTCTTAGTTTTCACTGTAAGGAGGATTTTAGAGCCCATCCTTCTCTGTACTAAGAGCCTGTCATTCATTTAATCTATGGCTCTCTATCAATCTTAGCCTCTCAGTTAAGTGCAAGTACCATTTCCATCAGGGTTGAAAGAAACTCGGCATATATGTAGCATAGATCTTGTGACACATCCAGGCCCTTTTCCTGGGTTTCATTGTTGCCAACATCTTGTGCTCACCAGTGCTGGAGCCAGTGACAACCTTCTGGGTAGCAAAGCAGTTTAAGTGGCAGAGTGACAGCCAGCTGGCTGGCCCTGCAAAGGACAGGTACCACAAGCAGCATATGGCCTGGTCAGTGTGATGGGAAGAGTGGCATCCCAAGGTCCTACTGTGATACAGTTACACAGCTACTAGTCCATTTTCACGCAAGGAATCATTTGCCCTTCACAGAGAGCTTTCAAGATGTTGAACGCTTGTGCAGATTTGATAGAGCTGGATCAGTTGTAAAGCGTTTGAATAATTTTAGAAATACTCCCCCACATCAGCTACTTCTACTCTAGAGTGGGGGAGAGCTATGCTATGGAAACCAGACCATGCTAGTGCGTGTCTGTCTAATGATATCTGACTGAAAAGATTAGTTTAAATAGCAAGGTCTTCAAGGCATTCATCCAAGACTTAGCTTCCCACCCAGCTCTGGCAGCAGGAAAAGGTATGCTGCTGCA
The DNA here is from genome assembly GCF_000455745.1 of Alligator sinensis. Taxonomy (NCBI): domain Eukaryota; kingdom Metazoa; phylum Chordata; order Crocodylia; family Alligatoridae; genus Alligator; species Alligator sinensis. The sequence continues at coordinate 1,896,429 of NW_005841952.1, forward strand.
TGGGAGATATATCCCTATCCTTCTAGCAAGATACTGAAGCATAGTGCTATCTATTCATCTCTGGTGTCTGGACGGGCAGCATCAAATAAGTGATAATATTTCTAATTTCCATAATGGCATTTAATTCGAGACCGTCCTTGACCCAGCCACTTTACAAAGGTGAGAACTCACTCCTAAAGTTTTGGCACGTTTGGGTAATCACGTAACTTCAAACGTCTTCACGTAACTTCAAAAGTACTAAGAAGTTGGCAGATTTTCAGTTCTGCTCCGAATTCAGTAACTCCCATGTCTCCTAACTGTTTGCTGAGCACTTCAATGAATCTGACGCTGCTTAGCTTACTTACAGAAGATAGAAGAGAGGTGGAATAGAGTTGGAGGACAGAGTGAGATGACACGTTTATAATGGGTGTTATTCTAGCACCCACCTAGATCCAAGCTCCATTCAGCTTGGCACTGTACCAAAACATAGTAAGCAACAGTCCAGTCCCTCCCCTAGAAGCGCTTACAGACAAAAAAGCCAAATCAAGAGGAAGCAGAAGCACGGAGAGGTGGAGTGACTCACCCATGGTCACAAGCAGAGGAGGGAACATAACTCTAATACCAGCCCAGCACGCTTTCCATCAGATTACATAGTGTCTAAATGCACAGCTCTTGTTTGGGGACTGGAAGTGAATCGAGGAGAGTTTCAGGGTTACACGGGAACAATTGCATCGTCCAGTGCCCTTGCATATCATATATAAGTGAGCTTATGTTAAGCTATTAATCATCATAACAACGGTTTATTTAACCGCCCCATCCAGTTGAATACATTTTAGTACTTCATAGCACCGATTTGAGATCTTGTTTATTCTGAAGTCCTTGGATACTACCAGAAATAAGAAGGAATGAAAAATAAGGCTCTGATCTGGAAAAACACTTAACTACATGATTATGCCCAACGCTTTCCAGAAAAGCACTTAAGCACTTGCTCAAGTCCCAGAGAAGTCAGTAAGATAAGGATATGTATAAACAGCACCCAAAAATGTATGATCCAGTTTTCATTAAGACCTTCCAGAATTGCTCATTCCTTTTCTTTCTTTTTGTTTGCTCATTAATAGCTTAGCCCTGCAAACCTTGCACCTGTAAGAAGTCCTTTGTTCTCGTGCATTGTCCTGCTTTGTGAGCCAATGGGGCTGCATGCATAAGTAAATGTTATTCACACGAGCAGTAGGCATTGGCCTGGTTGTGTATTAAATCCAGAGATGAATTGGGACAAGTCAGAAAAGAACTTGGAAACATCTTTAGCAGTTATAACAGTTTCTTGGATCTTTTGACATTTTCAGATCCTTCTTTATTTCTGGGTTTCTCAATTTTGCTCCTTATCACCATTATTTACTTCCCGTTCCCTTTTAGATTTCATAGAGTGTGCGTGTGCACTTTATCATTTGTCTTTTCTTAACCCCTTCTGTATTTAACAATTAAGCTTTTTGGAAATTTTCAACCAGATTATGCCTTGATTTAACAAAAGGGTAATTCAGAAGTAACTTAATAGAATTCAACAGGGACGTACTTGAGATTGGGATCTGGGTCATCATTTCTTATCTCTGGTTGAAATTCATATTTATATCAGTAAAATACTTATACTTGGCATTTGTATAGTCTCTACCACAAAAGGATCTTGGGGGCTGGGTGAGAAGCATCAGTGGGCGAGAAGAGACTTGCGTTGTTACAGTAACTTTTTAACCCAAATTTGAGTCTTTTATAGGATTCAATTCTGTATTAAGGATAGAGTTGCAAGAGCGTTCAGCATTAGCCTAAATCTATTCCAACTGGAATTACAAGCAGAATTAAAACCAAAATGGAGTTCTTAATCCCTGCCACAGTGTTTGTTATAACTGTGTTTTATTGGAGCTGTCCTAATGGAGCTTTCCCATGGGTCTTCAGAAATAATTTGGAGAGCTCACAAGAGCAAGAAAAAGATACTGGACCATTGAAGATGGGATGGGATCCATTCATACCAATCCAAAACTACAGACAGAATTTCAGGGGAAAGAATAAAGTTGAAATTTGGACTGAACCCTGGTGGCCAATTCCCCTGCTTTTATGGAAACTTTCACGTGATCTTGTTTAGCTGCGTAGATTAAAGTCTCTGATGATAAAAGGTCATGACCGCAGCTTGATGTCTCATCCAAGGATGAAACTTAGCAGTAATGTATTCCCAACCCCCAGGATTATAATCAGGACAGTAGTTCAGTACTGACTCAGACGGATGTGTGCCTCACACATTGAGTCACTTAAGCCCACTTCCTCTAGCCCCCTGGATTTCCTTGGAGGTCTCCCTTTCAAGTATTTACTTGATCTAAGCCTACTGCGCTGGCAAGATCCCACAAGATCATAGTCCAGGGACTTACTATTCAAAAAAACAAAATAAACCAAGAAAAAAAAATCTGTATCAAGTTCTCCAGCGTGGAAACCAATTTCGAGTTTCTGCTTTGGCATCTCACCCAAGCATATTAGTACCCCACCCTTCTTCCTTCCACCTTCCTTAATTTCTTAGGCTTCCTTCTTGTTGCGTTTGTATCTGTTTTAGATGTGAGATTGTGGTTAGCCTCTCACTGGGCATCCACTTCTCATTTTCCTTCTCTTTTCAGTAATGTTGCAAGTCCTTGTGTGTACTCCAAGTTTAAGATCCCTCCTGATAAACAGAAGTTTCCGGTAGAAATACAACAGAGCCATTTTGGAAAAGAAAAATAAGAGCTGAACATACATAGGTTCTCTGCATCCTACAGAAATCAAGGAAAGGTCTTGCTTGTTTAAACAAGTTAGGATCACATTGACAGAGACCAATTTTCAAACATAGGCAATGCATCTCATCAAGTTTTCCATGTTTAATTAGGTCCCTTTTCAAGATGGTAATCTGTGCGCCCAAATGCAAGATTGGGATGGCTTATTTGAAAACCGGGTTCACGGTGTCAGGTTTCTAATTATGCTTGAATCTATCAGCTCATTTCAAATACATGCACTCAGCCTGCTGAACAAGGGACGCTAGCATGATACTCTGTTGCTTGCATGTTGTAAGTAGTTTTTTAGGTAACAAGTTTGGCCTTTGTTTTATTTCTGTCAAGACAGGGCAAGCCTAACCACATATTCCATTCCTTTCACTCACAATGGGGATAACCCAGAAACCTAGATGAAGGCCCAAAGCCAAAATCTGTACAGAAATTTGGATGCAGATTGGAAGCCTGTTCCATCAGCCTCAGCCCTGCCCTCAAGATACAAGAGACTGATCCTTTGCTTCTAGCCTTTGATCTCCATTATCTCCACCATTTCCCCTCAGCTGAGAGGTGATGTACTAAATCTGTAGAGGGAGGGGTCTGGTAGGGGGAAGCTAAAGCCACATGCCTCCCACTGCTGCTGGCTGGAATGGCACATCAAATCTTCCTTGCATCATGCTAAAAATTCACCCCAGAAAGTCAGCGAGTTGGTACATTTTTTACATCGAAGTTCCTGGTGCAACTCTTTGCAACTGACTTCACAGAACAGCAGCTCTCCGGCAAATTGAGCAACTGCACCGCCCCCAAACTTCCTGTTTTGAAACCCTAAGAAGCTGGAAAATGTTAACAGTGACACTTTAAAGTGCTAATTGTTGCAATTTTTCCTTAAAGACCTTGCTAAATGCAAAGGGGGTGGGGAGCTTTTATGAAAGCAAAACTTGGGATTACCCCATGAAATAGGTGCAGGGAAAAAAACCACCCATGCGTCTTTCTACGTGAAGTCTCCAAGAGCGATTCTGATCCAGTCCAGCTGTGGCACGTCAGAAGGAATTTAACAAATCCTGCTCGTCTTGGTTCTCCGGCCAAGAGTTGGGAGAGCTCTGTATTCCTCATTCTCCCGTCATTATTTTTATTTCTTTTCTGTAGTGCAGTAGGACCTAGCAACACAAATCATGGAGCCGGGCATATTGTGCCCGGTGCTGAATACACGTGGAACAAAAAAAAGAGGCTCTCTGGCTGAAAGAAGTTTCAGCCCAGATATTATATGAGAGATGGCAGATGGATCTGGGAGACAGGGGTGTGCCAGTGTTGAAGACTGTTTAACAAGCTAATTGTAATCCTGAGTGAGTCCCAAGTGCTACAACCAGCCTCTTGAGGCATCTCAATGCTTGAGAAGCTTCATGACAGATCCACGATCCATCACAACCCAACCAATGATGGGATCCTGCCCTAGTACTTAGATGCACTTGTTGTAAGGAACAGCGATATAGCAAATCTCCATTCCAAGTAATTTCTGTATAGGAAACACAACAGTAAGAGAGAAACATTGCATTTGTCTTCAGTACTATGAAGGAACTTATTTATTTCAAATCAACATGACAAGTGTTTCCTTTTCTAGCTATCACAGTGACTCCAGATGGTACACTTGAGCATATATAAACCTCTTGCTTGGCTCATGCCAAAGACATCGTCATCCTGGTTAGCTAAAAAAAAAAAAAATTGCAGTAGTATTTGGATAAAAGTACTTGATCACCAGCACTGCTATAACAACTTGAATAATGAAAGTCATTCTAGTCTTGGCTGCTGTGCAAAATATTAAGTGGTATTTAAACCCATCATTATGTAAAATAAAATATTTGTAGCACAATGTTCAAACTCTACTGAATACCCATAGTAGGGGAGGCCTGGAGACGCACTATTATTACCACCTCTACATCTGAAAGCACTTATACCATCAGACACAGCACTTTGACAATTTTCCTAATGTTCAAAATCCTGCAGACAAGTTAATGAATGGAGAGGTTGCCCCGCTTCTCTTCTAGTATATTCATGTAGCCTACCGTTTACAGACTATTGGGCTGTCTAGTACTCCTTTTCTCAATGCTTAACTGAACCAAAACTCTGAATGTTTTGTAACTCAACCACAGTTTGTTACAGAGATGCTAGCTCTCTCAGTTTTATCACGACCTTAATATGTGGCTATTTTCATGAGTCCCCATCATCTGGACTCTCGATTTTTTCAGAGAACGTTAGCTTTCCTCTAAAAAACAAAACCAAATTCTAGCCACAAGTCTTTGGAGAAGAGCTTGGCACGATGAACCTCAAACCCAGAAAACAAATACGTACCAAAAGTTGTAAAAAAATTTAAGCCAGTCTCCTGATTTTGCAAGCTTTAAAATAGAACTTGTTTTCACATTTGAGGTTGGCCATACTGGAACCTAAAGGCTTCCTATCATAATTCAGATATTCCTATTAACCAGTATTTGTGAGAGATGGCAGATGGATCTGGCAGACAGGGGTGTGCCAGTGTTGAAGACTGTTTAACAAGCTAATTGTAATCCTGAGTGAGTCCCAGTTTATAAACCAGTATTATAACCATCTCAGCTGGGCTAGGCACTATGAAAATACAGAATCCCTTTCCCCCCCAGAGTGTACAATCTAGATAAAAAAAGGAGAAGAAAAAAAAGAAGTTATTTTTACTTTACAGGCAGTGAACCAGAGGTAGTATCAATAGAGTTATGCAGGTTTACATCAGCTGAAAAATGTTTGTGATCACACAGGAAGTTTTTAGTGAAGCTTGGAATCAGACCTATATGTTCTGAGGTTGATCCCCCCCCCCGTGTCTTATATGACTGGCCTTCCATTTCATTTTAAACATAAGAACTTTATTTAAAGGGGGGAGGGAAGGGGAGGAATGCATCTCTTTAAAATCATATAATGGCCTCTAAATTGTCCTATTTATCCTGATTACTTATTAGGCTATTCCATAGTTTTGCTTTGATTTAAGAAGCTGGCAAAGAAGAGGATTAAGGAAATGCCTTGGCACATGTAAAAGAGTGAAACAGGATCATGTTACATAACTAGAAAAAAAAAAATCATCCCAAGGCTGGGTTGCCAGAAAAGAACAATTTTCATTATTATAACTACAGAGTCAGAGCATGAACAGTTTGCTTCCCGATTCCGTTCCTGATGGGGTTTCCAATTTTCCTGTCATTTGGCTTTGGTTTTAAAGAGTTGGTTTTGAGATATATGGCAACTACTGCTCAAGGGAGGAGAAAGAAAACTGAATCCTATCATGTTGTCATGTGTAATATATATATCTTTGACCTGAGGGATGTGGCACAGTTTGAAATCTTGCAGTGTTCTGTGCTCACTAGAGAGTTTCCATAGTTCAGAATATGTCTGGGGTATTTAAAAACCAATGACCTGTTTGTAACATTCACTGACCTAAATTAGGAATATCTGGTCAAATTCTAGCGTGTTTGTAAGTGGGTTTCATAATTTAGCAGAAAATGCTCCACTAGCCGTGTCAGTTCTGTAGATGCTATGAGTATAATTTGGCTCAATACTATGGAGGATTTTATGTCCCATGTTTTAGGTCCAAAGCAGAAGAAAAAGTTAGGGTAATATTCACAGGATGGATCTGAAGCTCACTGAAAGGAAAAAAAAATGTGCGTGCCTGGCTAAATGCTATGTTACAGAGCAGGGGTTTCTGGCCTGCAAAAAAAAAACCCTATGTAGTTTAGTTTTTAAAATCTATGCTGAAAGAACTGCATGCACCCACCAGACAGGGACTGAATCCCAGGGATTTCTTCATTCACAAGTCCTGTTTCTAGAGGTTCAGTCATCCAGTCGAGCAACAGAAACAGTCATATCGTTTAGGTCACCGATCCCACAGACTGGATCCTGAATATTAAATACTCAGAGAAATACCCTCTTCAGGACATTTAACATAAAAAGCCCTTCACATCCAGATATGTTGGTTGAAAGACCAGTGATAAATTATAGACTTTTTGGCAGTTTTTCCTAGCAAGTGAGCAAGGACCTAGAATGTCTGAAAGAATTGGGGACAGGCATGTACTTTCAGTAGGGCTCAGGACTTGCCATGGATGCTTACAAATGGGTCCTGGTACAGAAAAGGTCGAGAACCATTGTTCTAGAGTACCAAAATGACTGGTACAATAACATTTCAGATGAATCTTTCTTTTATCCCACCGCTAACGGAATAATTAAATTAGCTGTCAGCAGTAGTAGGCTTTTATCAACTAGGTCAATGATTCTCACCCAGGGTGCAGTGATCTGGTGTGCCTTGAGATCCCTTCAGAGATGCTGTAGGGTGGCACTCAGTGTTAGCACTGTTATGTGCAAACATGATTCACAAGACAAACCTGAAGATTTCAAATAGGAATCCATAGCATTAAAAACATTCTCACCTGCTGTAGGCTTTCCAAGCTCTTTGCAACAAAAGAATTGCTCTATTTTTTCTATAGTCAAAAAATTAGTGAAAACTAAGTTGGAATTTTCCACCTCGAGTCTAAGGAGGGGTGCCTCAAATATAGAAAGGTTGAGAACCACTGAAACAGGCGGGCCAGCAACTAGGGAGATGTTACATATTGTTCACTAGCACGTTCCAATTTATCAGCCGGCCATGCTGGCTAGCTTCGAACTAAACTCAGCGTTGAAAGAACCAGATTTTTCCATCACGTTTAATGCCATTTGCAGCAACACTTGATTTATATAGCTAAATATTTTATGGACCGGAGATTTAGGGGCTACTTAAAATGATGAATTCGTCCCTCTAAGGAGTTTTGTTACAGATAAGACATTTGTATAGGCATGAGGCACATAATAAAAGAGGTTTTAGTCTCCACCTCTCTGCCCAGGACTGACGGTGACTGCACTCATTCACAAATCCCTCCGTGCATGTACAGAACGCTGACTTATTGTGGCTAAACTCAGAGATAGAGAACATAGGTAGCATATTTTTTTGCTTTTATGTGCATAGGCATGTGCACATACATGTACACAGGCTAAATTCTCTTTTACAAAAAAGCAGCAGTTACTGTTGCTGAGAACAGAATTTGACCTTCTGCTGAGAACACAGAGATGAAAAAATCCAGGTAGCTCTAGAAAGTGTCTAGAGGATGACTTAATACATAAAAAATATCATTTTTAGTTGGCCTCCAGCCAACCTGGAATACTGGGCCAAAATCCCTTGGGTTGACCCAGACCCCTTTTTTTCCCCCCAGAGTTCCCTGCAATTTAATATATGTTTGCAGTGGGAGGGAAGATCTGCAGGATAAGACAGTAAGAGAAAAAGTCTGCACTATACTACATATACAGAAACGGCCAGATCAGGGAAGAGGAGAAGGTATGTGTACATTTGCCTTGGTATTACTATAATGAAGTCCATGGGTTAAACCAGTGGTTCTCAACCTTTTTGGACTCACTCAAGGCCCGCTCCATAACTTTGCAAATTGAATGGCACACAATGTCAAGAAGTATTTTATAAATTATAGTGCTTATTTCCTTGCAGAGAGGCCAGACAGTGGGGGACTGACCAGGCAGGGACAAGCTTGAGCCTGCCTGTATCTCTCTTCCCACCTCACTTATCTGCTCCTACTTTATGGCACTTTTCAAAGGAGCTGGCAGCACCACTGGGTGCCTTGGCTCGTTGGTTGAACATCACTGAGTTAGACGCACTTTACTGGATCAAAATCAGAGTGCTCAACGCTGTGCAGGATTGACAAGAAAAACAAGAGGGAGATGGGAAAGATTATTACAGAAGAGCATAACCGGATTTGAAAAGAGTTGAGACACGTGCATGGAGGACAGCCCCAGCAGGGACTATTAAATACAAGAGTTAGGGCTATAAGCTACTGATGATGGCTTGGTGGGCACAACAGAAGATGCATAACTCTTCACATGCCCTGTTTCTTGTATGCTTCAAAACCCTCTGCTTTTAACTCCATATTCGGTGCCAGGGGGTTTTATCCCTCTGGTACAAGCATCAACTGTATCTTTCCCAATTTAGTTACCAATGTGTTTAGTGTGTGTATTCCCTTCGCTTACTAGTTTCAAGTCAAGCACCATTGAATTAAATGTTCTCTAGTTGTCCTTGACATGTCCAAAGCATTTCAGCTCTGGTGCTAGTATTCTGTTCCTCCGCTCAGAGCATTTTCTTAGTTAATTTTGTTCCTAGGCCCACGTGTTGTTCATTAATCACTCGGAACCAAGGAGCCCAACAGACCGGTTTCATTTTCTGCTCCTGCCTGGGTCTGAGTTATAGCATAACAATTGGTCTCAAGGGGTTGTCTATTGAAAGGTGCAGTTTCCCACGCACCGAGAAATTAACTGGCTACCCTGAGGTTGCTCAAGGAATCTGCGCCACGGTCAGAAATCAAGCGCCAGTCTCCCACATGAGTGACCAGCTTATTCTCTTATTCCTGCTTAGTGACCACCTTATTCTCTCTCTAGAGCGAAACTGCCCAAATTTTGCATATTGTTCTTTTCTGGCTCAGAACTATAGATGTTTTTATTTTCCAAAATGCAAATCAGGCAGGCTGTTTCTTCCACTGATAAAGGTGCATTGCTATTCCCCAAAAGCAATTTTACCTCTCCCCCTAGCCCCCGCCCTTCCTGTCTTGTTATTGTGCAGGTTGTTTTATGAATTAGAAGAGGGTTCTTTCTACATGTGTGTGTTAGCTGCACGTACATTAGCCTGGCCTGTATCACTGACAGCAAATGCACATTTTTTTTTTTTTTAACCGGGTTACTGCATGAAAGCCGAGCAATTACTGAGAAAAGATTTTACATGGTGCTACCGAGACTGAAGGTTCTTTTTATGGTTAGTGCATCATTCCCCATTACAGTCATTTCCTCTGAAGTAAATGGGTTTTTGCCATTATGCTTTATGTTTATTGATATGTATTTCCAAGCTGAATTGACATTCCCCTGTTACTATTTTCTCCCTATGAAAATTGCAGGAAGCCAGAATCCTTCAATAGTAATGAGTTAAGCTGAATCGTATGCCAGGCTATCTGCTTTTCCATTAAGCTGCTGTGGGTTAAAATGGGCATAGCACGCTGTTTACTTAGCAGGTATTCCTGGGCAGTTATTCAGCTTCTGCTGTAGCATCTTGCAAAATAAGGGTGCAAGTGTTTGGCTGTAAGACTTTGAGGTCTGGTTTGACCAGTGATTCAGAAGGGAGTGCTCTTCCTTCTGTCTTGGAATTGAAAAAAATTACTGCAGTGATGTTTTAAGGTGTAGTCCGCCATCGGAGAGTCCACAGATCGGATGGCTTGGGATGCTTAAATTGCATGGCACATTCAGAAAAAAAAAAATCCAGCTCCTCTTCGCTCTCTTCTCATGACTTGTATTTCGTTGCCACACGCTGCTAAGCAGATACCCGTATTTCATCTTAGAGGTGGCTGCATTTCAGTGGTGGATGAAATGACTTCTTGTGTTCGGGTGCTTAAGAACCAGATGGCTCAAAGGATCAGTAATGCTAAATGAAGCCTTTCACACCTAGGTCTGTGGCCTGAATCTACACACAGCTGGCAGCGATCAGGAACTGTTACCATTTAATGACTGCTTGGTGGCCTCTGAGAAATGAGTTCATTTCAGTCTGTTTCCTTCCCTAAGGTATCCCGATCACAAAACCAGCCATTGCATCCAGAGCCAACAGTATCAATCCTGTGTGCCTCAAGTTAAGCGTTCAAGTCCCAAGTCACCTAATTAAGTGACCCAATTTTCAGAGAGGGGCTGCATGCCATCTACCAGCTTCCACACTGTTTAGGGCACTTGTTTAGATGATGGAAAAGAAACGCAGCTGCTTAACCAGAAGCATCCACATGTGAAAATACTGGCCTCCCAGAGACTGAACATCCCAAATAAGTCCCTTCCATACTGGGGCTGGTGCACACTGAATGGGGCAATAGGGGGAAATACTTCACTCTTTGTATCATGGCTAAACAGACATGACTTCCACACTTCTGTCTTTTCCCAGTGGTAAATAAATCCTAAAGAAAACAGCCTCTCTGCCCTAAATCCTTTGATAACAATATGCCTTTGCTTCTGTATTACACTGTATTTTCTCATAATAAGAATTAAAATGGGGAGTGGGGCAATGTTTATACTGCCTGAAAAAAACTGGATGAGGAATAGGCACCTTTTGAAGTAGCTCATAAACAAGAGTACGTTGCTCGCAGCCTGATGTTTTCCTAACGCCCTTTGAGATCCCTTGAGTACAAAAGGCACCGGGGAGAGAGCTGCAATCAATTCCAGCAGAGCAGTATTTGTGCTGTTGGTTCCAAGAAAACATAGATTCATTAAAAGAACAAGTCAATGAGAGGTGGGTGGTAGCACCGTATGTCCTGCTACATTGTGCATGACTCCTTCAAAGATCTACTCTGGGGTCTGGCGAGAGTAAATAATGAGTGAGAGCCAGCTTGTCTGCCTTTGCTCTGCAATGGAGAAATTGCTCATTTCAAAGCAAGCGGGACTTTGCAGGGAGTAAATTTTTAATGTAAATGGCAATCCAGTACTGTGGAAACAAAAGAAATAGATGCATTAGCTGGTAGGGTCTGTGGTTTGAAGAGCCGTGCCTCAGTAGCATTTTAAAGGGTGTAAACAGTAGGGCTGTGCAAATTTTGCCGAGTGTTTCGTTTTGGCAACGCGTTTCGAGCTCAAAATAGCAAAATCTAAATGCAACGAAAAGCATCGAAACAGCTGCGAAATGAAATGAGGGCACTCGAAACGTTTCGAGTTTCAAAGCAGCCCGGTGGTGGGAGGCACGCGGCTCTGCAGCCCCATGTAGCTCAGCCTAGTAGGGAGCGCAGCCCCAGCCCTGCCTATCTCCCGCCTGCTCCGTGGGGCCGGCCGAGGCCATTGAAATGCAGCCCAACGGCGCGAGCTGGGCAGAGCCAGAGCTGCAGTCCACCTCCCGCCATCGGGCTAAGCTCCGTGGAGCCCAGTGCTGGATGCAGGCTGTGCCCAGCGCAGGTCCCAGGCAGGAGCTGCAGCCGCCTGGCATCTGGTGCAGATCCAGGGGCCCGCAGCCCTGGGAGGAGTCCGGCACAGCCCTGCAGCCCTCCTGGGGGTGCAGGCCCCCGGATCTGCATGTCGGATGACAGGAGGCTGCCGCTACCAGCAAATTTTGCTTTCAAGATTTGAGGTGCAGTTTCCAAGAAACCTCTGCACTTATCTCCTTGAAGCGTGGCAGGCTTCATGCCTGCAGAAAGAGCTACCACCCCTGCAATTTGCATCCGAATCAGGCAACAAATGACAACATTTTAGGCATTTTCATGATTCCCCGTTATAGCCTATGGGCGAAATGAGTCGAAACAGTGAAACAGTGTTGACTAAACGAAACAGGACAGTGCTTCGAAATGAAACGAAACAACGAAACTAAACAGTGTCCCTGCAAAACAGACGTCATGTAACAGTGGTGTTTCGCACAGCCCTAGTAAACAACCAAAGAGAGAAGGGAGGGGAGCTGTTTAGGATAGCCAGTGGCGGTATAACTAGAGTGGATGAAACAAAACTCGAGGGCTAGAAACTTGGTTAATAGAAAGGGTCAGAGATTTGTGGATGTACAGCAGTTTTCACCACCTGTGGCTCTACCCCCTCACTCCCAACTCCAGCCGTGCATCCAGAGACCTCAGATTGTAGATTTCTTTTCCAAAGAAAACAGTGGACATTTCAGCGTCTGAGTCACGCGCAGCTGTATTAAACAAAGCACGCCCAGGTAGACCTGCCAGTCTAGCAGGCAAGGCTCATTCTTCCAGAAGTCAGGTGCTGGGAAGGCTGCAGCAGGGTGCCAAGGTTAGGGGAATGCTGCAATTGTCTATCAGCAACAGGACTTGGAAGTGTTTTCCCAATCACATGTTTGCAACCCTGCCCTTTCTGTGCCACCGTCTTGCTCCTTCCTCTTCCTTTTTCAAAACAAGAGCGTGTTTTTATGGGGAGGTTGGGAAGAGCTGGAATGCAGTTGAGTCAATGGCTTTATTCTCTCTCGTTTGTACATGCCCGTACTAGCATGTGGGCAGCACTCTGCACAACTGAAGCGCTTTCCCTGAAAGGAGTTTGGAGCCCTTTCAAAAATGCTCACTAGGGGTAGATAGGGAAACTGAGGCACGGCCAATTTATCACACAGCGTCATTTGCAGAACCAAGATTGAAAATTAGTGATCCGTTCACTTCCTCTAACCACCAAGATGAACCCACCCCAGAGCCAGGAGTCCTGACCCCAAACCCTTGACATTCATTTCAAGCCATTTTCTCCATCAAATCCAACTGTCCGTACTCTCAGAGGAAAACGCATATAGTTCTTTCCTGACCCTCAGCTCAGTACACGATCATTCAGGCCTAAAGATGTCAGGAAGTTTTTGCTTTACAAGAAGCCATAACATAATAATGTACAATAGTTAAACTGAGGGTCATCTGAACGCAACCAGCAACTGAATAGATGTTCCTGTCTTTAGCCAAGTTTTTACAGAATACAGTTCTGTCCTACCATAGAACGAAATGGAGGCAGCTGCTTAAACAAAATGAACATCTGGAAAATAATAGTGGTCATTGTCTGAGGCTTGTATTCCCTAAAGATGTGAAAGAGTGGTTACCTTCATCAGATGCTACAGCTGTGTCAGGATGTTTCTAGTGTGTGGTCCTGGGAGAGATGGCCCCATCTCCCTAAGACCCTGCATTTCAAATGCAAAGATCCTCTCCTGGAACTAGAGGTTTACATGTCAGTGGGATCCCCTCCACACCTCTATCTTTGTGAGACTGCTACACTGAGTCCCAACGATGGGGTTACCTGGAGGCAGCCTTGGACAATGACACGGTCTCTGCTGCATGTGGTGCTTTTGGTAGGAGCTCTGGTTTTGTGTCTGTGCTATTCAGACTTTTTCCTACCTGTGCTCTTTGATCTCCAGCTGTTGTGCAAAACACAGGAATCGCCATGCTGAATTGGACCAATGGCCCATTCAGTCCAATACCCTGCCTCCAACAGCAGGCAACATCAGTGGCTTCAGAGAAAGGCACCTTGCCGTGCGAAATTATGGATAAATTTCCTCCTGACTTACAACTGTGAAAAGTCAGCTTATGCCTTGATACACTACAGCACTGATTCTCAGCCAGGGAGCCATAGCGATTTCAAATAGGAATCCATGGTGTTAAAGATAGTCTGCTCTGCTGTGGTCTTTCTGAGTTCTTTGCAACAGAAGAATTATTCTATTATTTTCATCTTGTCAAAAAACAAGTGAAAACTAAGAGGTGATTTGAACCTAGAAAGGTTGAGAACCACTGCACTAGCGTGTCTCTCCTTTCCAAATCTAGTTATAATATTCACAATTATGTCAGCATCTCAGCCTCAGTGATGTCTTGCAACAGTGAGTCCCAGAGCTTAATTGACCAGTCCAAAAATACCTGCATTTCCATACTTCATGTCCTCCATCTGGGAATTTTTTTTTTTTTTGAGAAAAAGGTGCAATATCCATACATTAAATGCCAGTGGATTGTTTTGTTTCTGTATTTTCCTGACAGCTCAGGGAATGGAGTGATTTGGCTATGCATATATATTTAAACTTTGTTAATTAAAAGAAAAAGGGAGAGTGATGCAGGCATAAGGGGAACAGCAGAGCACAGACGCAGTCAATTTACCAGGGACTGAACATACCTAGCCATTTTTGAAGGCCCTTGCAGGCCAAACCCCTGTATTTCCTTTATTCCCCCTGGTGGTAATAGGCTTCCTCTGCTCTTCTGGACACTAAATAAGATAATTGCACTTTTATAGCCAACTTTTTGATTCTCTAGTTGAGCAAGCAACTGATAAGTAGGTCATTTTAAACCCCTAGTACCAATGGGTCTGAAATAAAGATGTCCCAGGATCACAAAGCACTCCAGGCCAAATGGTAAGAAAGCAGAGGTCAGTGTCCTTGTGCAGAAACCAATTTGGCAACAAAACTGGCTTATTATTATTCTGTTGTAAGGCTCTCTAATAAAGGGCATGTAGAGTAAATCCAGATCCTATGCGCCTTCTCCTCAATATCAGCACTGCTCTTAAAAGGTGTTGATTTGACATGTGTTATGCCAGAAGAGCAGCCAGGGGTTAAGCAGGAAGCAGGAAATCATTTTTGAAAGCAGTGGAAACCATATTCCCCTGCGTTTATAAATAACTTGGTGCAGCCCTTTCACAATGAAAGCCTGGAGATGGAACACGTCTGCTCAACAAGGGGGTCTGGAAAAGAGGAAATCTGTCAAAGCAGCTTTGCCTTCAAAATTCCTGAGTCAGACCCTTAAAAATCATGAGCTTGGCTAAAATCAATCATGAGATTTTTTTTAATTCCTTTTTTGTCATCTTGTTTCTGGGAGCATTTGGGTTGTAGCTTTTTTCTAAAAACCAGAGGGCTACGAACATCCATTCTCACCTTCTCACGTGACTCCAGGAGCCAGGGCATTAAAGACCGGCTCACACAAGGGAGAGTCTTAGCAACAGTGTGAATGGGTTTTCACAGTCGCACACTCAGTCCAGCACATTTCTGTCATTGCTCTCACCTCACTGCCTTACAGAAGTCACTTTGCTTAACAGAATGCTCTCCGTTCCCCCTTTTTTCTTGTTGCCACTGCTGAGAACAAACCTGACACTCAATTCAGTTAGGACTAGAGTCTTGTTCCCTTCTTCTTGCCAGTTAGGATCTCTCTGGTGCTGCTGTTCAGAGGGCCGGAGTCATTCCTTCTCTGGCAAGGAACACAGCTCACCTGGAAGAAGGGAGTAGCCATAGAAAGAGGGAAAACCTCCAGCCTGGGACCTGCTACCCCTCGGCAGACTGCTTCTATGCGGATGGCCCCTACCGCTAGTACTGCAGGCCAGAGCATGGTGCAGGGAAAATAGACCATAATACATAGTGAGGTGACAGCAGTGCACTGAGTGAGTCCATGAGTAAGGATTACTTTAATCCACCCATGTTTTACTCTGCATGTAGAGCCATGGATTTTAAGAGGGGAGGGGGTGGTATTCAGACACTATTCAGTGACAATTAAAGCAGAATCTGGCCCTCAGGCCTTGGCTCTGGTGTTAATGATAACTGCACCATTCACTTTGCAGAGCAGATGTTACTAGTTCAGTCTAATCCTGTTCAGACGAATCACAAAATATTCTTTTCCCCTCTCCTCAGGCAAAAAGCACTGGCATCCACAGGCGGAAGAAGTGTGCAAGCAGCATGCGACTGGTTGGTATGAAGTAATACATGTTAAAAAAAAATTAAGTCAGTGGATAAGATTTTTTTTTTTTTTAAGTAGCTTGCCAACTATAACACGAAATGTTTTCTAGGGAAACTTTGTTACTTATTCATATCATGGTAGTGCCTGGAGGACAGGAGCAGAGGCATAGCAGGGCAGCTCCATGCCCTGGGAAGCCGTGCGACTGATGCCAATCAGTGATGTGATCAGCCGCCTCTGTGGTTGCAGCTGTTTTTATTGGGGGTGGGGGCGTGCAAAGCTAGCACCCAAGGCTGTTACCCCAGTTCCCTCCCCCCCGACCTCTGTTACACTACTGGACACCAGCACAATTGGTGCACTATTTCACAAGGTGCCACAAAGACAGACACGGGTACAGCCCCAGTAGAGCACGTAATCCCAGTCCCAGAAAGAAGTATTGCCCCTGCATTATGAAAGGGGAGTTCAGGCACAGAAGTGAGTTTACACCCTAGATGCTTAGTGAATAGTGACATTTTTGGGGCATCTGAATTTTGGGGTGCTGTCTTGAGAAAGCTTAAAAGCACCCGATTTGATTTTCAGTGCTGTACACCTGTCCTTTAAATGATTTTCAAGCTGGGCACCCAAAATCACTAATTGCTTTGAAAATCTAGAGCCAAGTGAAGGTTACACAGAGGCTCTGGCAGAACCAGGGACCCCAAACAGGTCTCCTGCATCCCATTCCAATGTCTGCTTTTCTTGCTAATGGTACCTGGGCCATGGCATGGTTAAAGTGATCTCTTAAGGAAAGTTTCTGTCCCTCTGAAACAGCCACATCGTCTCATATCTCCCTTTCTCGCAGGTTGTTCTCTCATGTGGGTGACCCCTTTCTTGATGACCCCCTGCCTCGGGAGTACGTCCTCTACCTGCGTCCTACTGGCCCCTTGTCGCAGAAGCTTTCTGAATTCTGGCAGCAATCAAAACAGATCTGTGGGAAGAACAAAGCTCACAATATCTTCCCACACATCACCCTTTGCCAATTCTTTATGGTAAGCCAGTGCTTCTCATTACATTGACTTTTTACCTTATTTGTCAGCTACCACTGCCCTGTTAAGGAGATACATAGCTTATCTTGCCTGAAGTCATTGCAAATGGCTTGGTATTTTTAAGAATCAGATGATTTCTCTAAATCACTCGATGCCTGATCCCATAAAGAAAAAACAAGAGCCTCTCTCCCTTAACAGAATGAGATCATAGGAGTCCATTGACAAATCTATTTGCCCATATTTGACTAGAGTAGGAGACGATGCCTTGTACTGGAGTCTTAAAAGATCCAGGAATCGGTTTAAAGCACTAATTAAGCCTCCCAGTTCCCCCACTGAGGCAGAAAATAGCATTATCCACATTTTGCATAAAAGAGAACCAAGGCACAGACAGGAATGTGTCTGGCCTGTGGTCACGCAGTAAGCCACTGGCATACCATGGGAGAGATGTAGAGTTTAGTATCTGGGTCCCTTGCACTAAATCACAGGCCAGCATCAGTGTCATCGAAATGATCTTCACGTGCATTTCTAATGTCATCACCATAGCATCTGCAGAGAAGTAATGATACATCTTTAATTTTATGAGACCACTAATGGGATGAGAGTGCCAGGTGCCAATGATAATCTGTGAGCCATGTGACAAATTAACAGGAGAGCACACACATGTTGGTGCTTGTATAAAGCTCAAGGGAATCTCTTAAGGCCACTCTTTCTTCCCTGAGCTCAGACCTTCAGGAATGAATTTTCTGTACCTAACAAAACATCTGTCCTGAATTTCTTGGCAGTGTGAAGACAGTAAGGTCGATGCACTCACTGAAGCCTTGCAGGCCACCGTGATGCGATGGAAATGCAAGTTCCCCACTCCTCTGCCTTTGGAGCTCTACACATCTTCAAACTTCATTGGGCTTTTTGTCAAGGAGGAGAGTGCTGAGATCCTCAAGAAGTTTGCTGCAGACTTCGCTGCAGAAGCTGCGACTAAAGCAGGCGAGTAGCCAGGATATATCAAAGATGGTTACTAGAGGTTTGACCATCATAGCTCAGTTAGTGCTCAGTGTTCCTAGTATGGCCTGGTAAAGTGCATCTGCTTTGCTGTTCAAATCTGCCAAGTAGATTCCAATTAATTAATTACTTTACAACCCATCAGAAGGTATCAAGTGCTAAAAATATTAGCAGCCCAGTTTGAAGGGGCTAAGGTTGGGTAGGGAAAATAGACTGACCCTTTTTCCCCCAGAAGTATTCTTTCCTAGTCAAGTACAAGGCACTTTCATGGAGGGGCTTGGAAACAATTTTCCTTGCAATTGCCTGGGCAGCATCCCTTCTGATTTCAGATCATGTCATCTGAAGTCACCATGTAAGGAACTGGCCGCAGGACATGCCTCTCAGTGTGGCACCTTTTTATTTGCACTAAATTCAGCCCTATCATTCCAAAAAAATATTCTTCTCTTATAATTGATTTCATTCCCCATCTGTCAAGATATGTCGTTTATGCCAGAAAAGAGTTTGATCGTGAAGGCTGCCCTTTTAAATGACCAGTATAGGACACACAGCAGTCTTTGCCCAATGAATAACTATAATTTAAGATACCAAAAGCTACGACACATACATCTTATTAAGATCCTCACTTATTCCATAATGGCTGTCTCAAAGTGGCTCCTTTTTACTGGATAGCACTAGCCATCACAGTTGGTATACATGATATTTTATATAGTGACGAGCCAAAGGATACAGTACTGGTTTAATGAAAGGCATTAAGACATAGTAGGACAGTGTCCTACCTGGGGAAGGAAAGTGGATATTTTGCCTTCCTTTGTGGCATTCAGCTTTGGCTCTTATAATTTAGGATGCCATCCTCCATGGCCTGTTTGCTTTCTGACTCAGGAAGCATTTTCAGATGCAAACGTTTTGATGCTGCCTAGAAATAACACTCACAGAAATGGGATCTGATTTTTAAATAAGAGTGTCCGGCACAAAAGACCCTGAGAGAGGAGCACCCCGCAGAGTGCCGTGTTTGTTAATGCTCCTTCATAGAGTCTACTGTCTTCAATTTAAAGAGCACATCACACTTGCTCTGAAGTGTTATCTCCTGAAAGGGAAGCTGACATTTAGTGGTTCTTTAACCTTTCAGATAGGCGCTTTGTCTATGAGGCTTAGCATTTCCTGCCTGGCGTACCACCTCAAGCTACTCTGACACAAAACTTTCCCCATCAATAATTGAGAGACCGTTGACTTTCCTTACTAAACTTCTGTCAGAAAGGCCGACAAGAGCTTTGTGAAAAGCTTCACCACAAGTACAAGGAAACCCCACCGCCCCTGCTGCATCCTTCTAGCAAATTTACCACCTCAGGTTGTGAAGTAGCTTCTCTGGCCTGCTCACCTCATTTTTCATCACTCAGATAGTACAAAGGATTCAAAATCTACCTTAAATCCTCTAGTCTCACGGCTCATGGGAGTGACCAACAGGCAGTGCAGCAGTCACACCGATTCCTTTATCTCCTGGTGCAGGGAACAGGACAGGCAGAGCACGCTCTCACAATCCCGTGTTGCTGTGCGTGTGGTCCCCAGGGAGTGCCACTTGGCTGCATCTGAACAGCTCCAAAGCCAGAGGAAAGTTTCAGAAAACTCTCTCTGCTCCCTGATGAGCTCCCACCCACCCACATCCCAGCTGCAGCCAGCTGGTTGCAGCAACATATATAGCCTTAGATGTTCACAGTCTTACACCTGCATTAAAATGCATCAAAATAATGGTTTCATACGCATGGGGATATTATAACGTCTGAGTCCACGGAAGATTTTGCTGCTAATCTGGCACTCCACAACGCCAGGTAGAACAGACACAAGTTCATATCCACAACTGACACGTATGTGCTGTAGTTAAATGCATGCAGGCTATCTCGACTCCCCAGCAGTTTCACTTGATAGTGACCTAGAAGCACTCTCACTCCTAAAACAGGGAGGAAGTGGCCTTTAGCTTCAAACACCTATTTTTCTAAATATGTTCAGAGGCTGACGGGCTGTTCTCAGAGTCCAGTGAGAAAATAGCACAATATCTCACAGGAGTCTGTTCCCATGAACTTGGTCCCTGCTGAAGCCCAATATACCCTAATCTAATTTTTAAAGGTGGTCAGAATAGTACATTGCCAGCATACAGAGACACTTGCATGCAGTTCCCCAGGGCCAGGAGGAAACAGTTTTAATGGGGGGGAAAAAAATACACGGTCTGATTTTCAAAGGTACTGAATAAGTTCCAAAAAAAATTACTTCTGGCATATTCCCTGGACTACTGAAAATACAACAACATTATCACAACAAGCTCGATGCGAGTTTGTAGCATACCTCATTTTGGAAAATCAGGCCAATGCCACAGACAGAGGCACATGTAGTTGCTTATTGCTGAGAGCTCTTCATCTCTTAATATAGGGAAAATATTACCTTTAGCTAGAAAATTATATTTTCCAAAGCACCTTGCAAAACCAAGAGGGGCTTAAAACTACAGGAGCTGCCCAATCCCAATCCCAATCCACCTCCCAAATCTTCTGAATCCCAAAAACGTGTGTTTTAGAAGTATGGTAAGTGGCAGTGACTTCTGCCTTGGCCATGAAACAGGAGCAAAACGGGGACCTTCAGCATAGATGCCGGAGCCTCTTTTGAATCAACAGACTAGTAACTTTATAGCTGGGGGCTGTAAGAGTTCCCGCCTGCAGCGGCTCAAGGCCAGAGCTCCTACCACACTGAACCAGTCGAAGTTAACATATGGTTTTATAAGGCACCCCTGTCTTCACTACTACCCATTGCTTCTCTAATCTAAATCTTAAGGCTCAGACTGAGGTAAGTGGTGCATTAGTAATGCAGAGAGATGTTTTCCTTTGCTAACTTTTAAGTTTGGCCAAATGCCCTGTGCTGGGAAGCCGAGTGCTTTAATGCCTTTGAAATGGGGGAGGGACACTGCTGTTTATCTTAAGAGTTGTTCACTGTTGACCTGATTTTTTTGCCTTATTCCAGATGCCCATGTGGAGCCCCATAAGAAACAGCTGCATGTGACACTGGCCTATCACTTCCAAGCAAGCCACTTGCCCACTCTGGAGAAATTAGCACAGAACATCGATGTCAAGCTAGGATGTGACTGGGTTGCTGCAATATTCTCCAGAGATATAAGATTCGTTAATCATGAGGTAATTGTTGGCCTTATCCTGAATCAACCAGAATAGCAGCATCTTCTTTTTCGTTTGTATTGTGCAGCACTTAGAAGATCCAAACT
Organism: Alligator sinensis; assembly: GCF_000455745.1. Classification (NCBI taxonomy): domain Eukaryota; kingdom Metazoa; phylum Chordata; order Crocodylia; family Alligatoridae; genus Alligator; species Alligator sinensis. The sequence continues at coordinate 1,917,673 of NW_005841952.1, forward strand.
GAGATCAGGGCACCGTGGTGCTTGGTGCTGTACAAACACAGTCCTGCACGAAGGATTTTACAGAGATTCAGCAATTTACTCAAATTCTGGCAGGGCAGTCAAACCCAGATCGTGAGTCGGAGTCCTCTTTGTCCTTATAGACAAACGAGCATTCAATCATATCAGTATTTATCAAATACATTACATATGTCTGTCTAGATGGCCTATATATACATTAGGTACTTATATAGCCTGCAAAAGCACAGTACCATGCATAAAAGCATATGCACACACACAAAACCATGCATATGCACACCTCATGCATGCACGCACGCACATGCATGAGCAAATAAATAGGAAAGTGTGTGTTCATCATGGTGCCTGTTAGAAGTAGAATTATAATTACTCACTAATTCTCCACCCACCTCAAAACCTGACCCCACTCATCTTAAGAAATAATTAAGAAATATGATGATCTGAGTGGCACAGTTCTCATCACCTTTACATTTGTTTTCTCCATGTACCTGTGAACAATTCTGAAAATGGCATATAACATGTTTCAGTTTGCTGGCCCAGTGGTGACAAAGCATTGCTGCTCCATTTTCAAAGCCAAGGCGCTGCAGAAAGGAATGCTCTTTCGGCTAAAACACAAGCAAACATACAGAAGATGATCACCGGGAGTGTGTGAACATCTAGTTCTTCATCCAGTACTATGCTTAAGCACGTGCTTAATTTTTCATGTAGGAAGAGGTCTGTTCAAGCAGTAGGATGCCTAAAGTTAAGCAGGTGCTTAAGTGTTTCACTGAATCAGGGTGCAAAGAAGGGGAAAACCCTTAGGGTGCCCCAATGACTAAGAGCCAAGGGAAGAAATGGGGAAATAGTCTGAAGACCAAGATGAGTTTCTCAACAGACAGATCTGAATACGTTCCCCAGAGTAACAACCTCTTAGCTACAGACATTTACAGCTGAACTGGACAAAGCAGTAGGCCATGCCACATAAGGAGCTGTCTTGCAGCATTCAGTGAGTGAGGTGTTTGTGTCATAAGATTTGCCATTTATAATGTCTATCCTTCATTTCTGTAACCTCATTTTTAACTCCTGTAGACAGTGGTGAACAGAGAAAGGGGTGACCAGGAGCTGGTCTTTCTGCATTGCCAAAGAAATCTGCACGTCTCATGTGCTCTCTGCTCTCCTTCCCCAGACGCTGCAAGTGATCTACCCCTACACCCCGCAGAATGATGACGAGCTCGAGCTGGTACCAGGGGATTTTATTTTCATGTCCCCAGTGGAGCAAACTAGTACCAGCGAGGGCTGGATTTATGGCACTTCCCTAGCAACTGGCTGTTCTGGGCTGCTGCCCGAGAATTACATCACCAAGGCAGATGAGTGCGGGACCTGGGTGTTTCACGGGTAAGCAACGCTCGGGCCAATTTCAGCTGCTGGTTCCAGGAAGTGATGGCTGAATTCAGCTGCTGGGGTGCAGCAGGCAGTACAGAGCAAACAGGTATCACCTAGTCAGGCTGAGAGGAAGGGCTGGGAACATACAAAAGCAACCTCAGGAAAGTGACTGGAGCAATCCGTTTTTGACCCCGTGTTAGCCCAGAAGAGCCAGAAAGGTGAAGCTGACAAAACACAAAGACAGATGCTGACCGGTGAGATTTCCTCATTGAAACACAAGAAATGAAAGAGCAGAAAAGCACGAGAGGGCCTTTTCAGTTTTAATCAGATTGGATGTGGTTAGTAACAGATGTGCAGCCAATAACTTGTTTCCACATGCAACTTTGAACCCAAATGTCAAGGCAAATGATTGCTAATCTCTGCAAACAAACTCTGGCTTGAGAGGTCTGAATGCCCCGCAGCCCAAAGGCCCGTACTGGTACAGGCATAAAGCTTCACCCGCAGGTCACGTTTTACAGGCATCTGGGCTGTTGCTTGAGTCTGTACTTTTCTGAGCTGCTACCAAGCTTTCACTGCGAGACAAGTGCCACCAAAGGACAGTTTGTACATGTCAGTCAAATGGGACAGACCTTTAGGTACCTCAAAGAATTTTACTAGCATCACCATCACTATAGTATTTCCACACCTCACAACAGTAGCCTCAGCATCCTTATAAGGGGAAAAACTGCCCTCTTTACTTAGACTTAGAGAAGTTAAGTGCCTTGAACAAGGTCAATCAGAGTATCTGTAGCAGAGGTCACAACCAAACCTAGACGGTCCACAGCACACTTTCAGGCCTTCACTGCAAGGCTATTCTTTTTTCCTAAAAGCATGCCAACCAAAGTGGATTTGTACTTTGTGTCATATTTTCCCCTTTGGGATAAACTATACCAGGCTGACCTATTTTATGCTACATTTTTCTTAAAGTGCCTGCCTGGGCCCATATGCCTTAAAAATTATTGTTGCAATAGTAATGAAGGAGAAGCAAAAACATTTAGTAATTTCAGTAGCTCCGTCTCCAGGAAAGGGAAGAAAGGAAATGCCTGTTCCCCGATTACCATTAAAAACATAAATAATGAATCAGAGCGTGCAGTATAGAACATTTATCAAAAACATGACTACAAACCCGGAAACAACCCGGTTTTACCCAGCAGATTCCCACAGTTCATATTAGATTACAAAATGCCATTTAGGAAACAAAAAGTAAACAGGGAACAAGTTAAGCTTCACTCCCAGGCTGCAGCCTATTGCAGTGTAACATGGTTGGGATTGTCATACCCACTGGAAAACCTTTCGTATAAGTTAACATTAAGACCTTCCGTATAGGTGCACAGTCCCTATGTTTCATTGTTGTTAATGAAGATGACTGTAGATAGAAATACTCACTGAGGTGCTGTGCTGGTGCCACTGGAGAAAAATGGCAATACAGTTCACTGAGTTCAGATGCAGGTGCCAGGCTTTCAGAGATGCTCAGATGCAGGAAGGCGGTTCACTTCTGTCACGGTTTAAAATCAGTGGCACAACTACGATACCTGGATTCCAGTTGGGAAATATGGGGCAATTCTTGCAGTACTTGTTGCATCCCTGCAGATAAAAGCGATAGCAACCATGAGTACATCCCTGCTGATCACAATGAATATATTTCACGATTCTGCAGCAGACACTGTCCCAAATGAATACCCAAAGTTCATCTTGTACATATGACTATTGAAATACAGCTCTCCAGGGTACAACCCCCAGCCTTCCAGTGGGTAATCTATACCACAAGGGCTTTTATACAACATAAAATCAGTGATCTCCATATACAACCTGACTTTTTTAGGTCTTCTCTGAAAACATGCCTTCCTGCTCAACTAATATGGGAAAGTAAGACCTTGAAGAGGCTGATTCAGTTCAGCAAGGCATGCATGTTTGTCAAGAGTTTTATTGAATGATTTCTTTTATGAAAGCACCTGAGAGCCCCCAGTCATGGACCTGGACTCCACTGTGCTATGCAGTGTACAAACACAGAACAAAAGGATGGATCTTGTCCCAAAGAACTGGCATTTCTGTCTGAAGACCACGAGGCCATCATAGAGGAGAGCAAGCTCACCAGACAAAGTACAGAGGGATCTTTTACAGGAGTGGAGGGAGAGAAGTCCCTGCTTGCAGAGCTGAGTTGCATATGAGGAGGCTCCAGAGGTGAATCCTCCTCATTCAGTGGCTGCATGGTGATAGTGGAGCTGCTGCTTAGCTGCTAATTCCTCAAGATTTTCCACACCCCATGGGCCAGAGCCCCCTCAACCCTTTAATAATGCAGGTTTTTCCACCCAGGCATACATGCCACAAGCAAACGCTAGGCATGCCAGGGGGTAAAGAAAAGAGCAGCAGCACTCCCTCTCTAAGGAGAATTATCGGTTGAATCCCAAATTGCTTCAGTGAAGCAGACAGCAGGTCCAAGACCATTGCCAGATCCTCAGTAGATCCAGATCTTTAAATGTTTTACTAACCAATAACAAAGAGCTTCTCCTATGCTTTACTCAATAGTGTCCACCCCCTGCACTCCCACCCCAGTACTCTCAGGCTGGGCTAGCTAACAATGAATCTAGGCAATGCTCCAAAAAGAGAAAAGAGAAAAGTAATGCCTCCTGGAGGGAAATCGTCAGCATGATATTCCCTAAGCACCCATTTGTGCCTGTCATTTAGTGGACTTTTGAGTCAGAGTGAGAAGCTCTCTACCCTAAGCAGCAGTCTGAGGCTAAAGGGAAGTGGAGAGCCCAGCAAAGCGAGTTATGTGCATCTCCTTGCCCAACAGGAGCCACAGAAATCAGGCACTTGACACCATGTGAGCTTAAAGGGACAGCACAGTAGAAAACCACCTGTTGTTATTTCTGTGGGCCCAGCACCACCTTTGGTAGAGCCTGCTAGGGCTGGAGGTTTTGGTCAGTGTGCAACTAGAGAGCTTTCTCTCCCCAGTAAAAGCAGAAATACTCTCCTTCCCCAGTCTCTTGTCTATGAAGTGCTGCCTTAGACACTGCATAGGTGCCTATTTCTGCTTCCTTTTTATAGGGAACCTTTATTTAAAGGCCAAGTCACTGCTGGCCTCGTTCAGTAAGCTCCAGGTTTGGCCCAGAGGATAAGAAGGAAGGGATCCATAGTTTCATAGTTTCTAGGGTCAGAAGGGACCCGAACAGATCATTGAGTCCAACCTCCCCACCCAGGGCAGGAACGAGTGCTGGGATCATAATATCTGGCTGGGATATTATGATCCCAGGACTCATTCCTGCCCAGGGCAGGGGGTCGGACTTGATGATCTGTTCAGGTCCCTTCCGACCCTAGAAACTATGGATCCCTTCCTTCTCATCCCCTGGGCCAAACCTGGAGCTTACTGAACGAGGCCAGGAACGACCAAGACAGTAGCCGCTACTGCAGCATGTGGACCTCTGTAGCTCCTTCCACTTCTAGACCCCCATTCTGCAAGTTGCAGTATCTGGTGGATCCATTGGGTGGGTACATACTTCCTCCTCCTCCTCTAACAAGTGCGGACATAAAAGAAACCCCCGTGCCCTCCACCTCCAGATACACACACACAGGTGCACCATCCTCTTGAATCATGAAGGCCCCTCCTTGAATCCTGCCTTACAGAACTGCAGTAGCCTTCCATGACAATATAGGAAAAGTCATGTTTGCCTTCAAGGAAGTGGTGGACATGGCTGGCATTCACTTCATGCGGAAAGCAAGGAGCAGATCCTGTATCATTCAAAAGATATTTTTCTGCACCAACATCCTAGCCAAAAAACCAGAAGCCTTTGATGACAGCTTCCAAACAACAACCTGTGTGTGGAAGATGACTGTGTTGAAATGGCTCCAATGGTTTCTATTTTCCGGTAACATGCAGAACGAGGGAGACACCAATGAAGTCATCTTGATGGCACTTCTCCAACCATAGCAAGATATTTTAAGTCGTTAAGCTTTCGCCTTGTTATTATTCTTACCCATTCCCAGCATCTGTGACTGGATACAACGGTGCCTCCTGCCCTTTAAGCTGGGATATATGGAGAAAACATTTCTAGGAAATGATGAAGCAGTTGCTCAAAGGTGAAGGGAATGGAGGAGACTAAACAAATCTATATCCTGTGTCCTGGGCCAGCGTCATCACATAACTATGACGTGAACAAGGTAGTCTGATCTAAAAGCCACTGCTGATAGCAATCTTTTGGAGTTGAGCTGAGGATAGGCAAAATCATACACTGCTGTCAATCCCAGAGGGAGGTTGTCGTCTATGTCTTTCGGCAGTATAGCCACTGTGCTATTGAGGGGCTAAAGGCAAAAAGCTAAGATTTGACCTGCACTTGGAAAGGGATCAGAGACATGAAACCCAGAGGCAATTTGCATATTCAAATCCAGGCTTCTGGGACAACTCCTTGTTAGGACAGCCACTTGCAAATCTGAGTCTGAACTTAAACCCACACGCACAGTGTGACTGTCCTGAGGGTATCCACAGAGTTTCTATGCTCATGTTTAGTTCCTCTTAAAGACCCACTAATGCTGTGCTGCATGCAGTGAATTGGGTTGTACAGAAATTGTATGCTCCCTTTTTCCCTGACCTCTTATCGGTCTGTCTCTCTGGCCCTAGACTGTGTTCTCCTCAAAGAGGAACAATTCCTGGAGTGTTTTTTGAATGTGCCCAACTCCTGGGAGAACCAGCTGTAACTAAAAACAGAAAGAAATAATCCTTGCCTTCACCTAGCAGGTTGTAGGATGCTCAGAGCTGGGGGTATCACCTCCTTCAAGTATGAAGGATAGTGCAGGAGGTTCAAAAGTTGGTTCAGGTGGCCCTCAAGACTGCACCCTATTAGCAGCCCCGCTGTGACTCCTTTTGCACATGACCAGTAGAGGTACCACTACCTTCCTGTGAGTTTAGGGGTGCTACAGATGGTGCTATGACAACTCCCACCTCACACCCCACATTGCTCTCATTAAAAAGTTTCAGTTGAGCTGCATGTAGTATATCTGGAACGTGGTACCGTTGTCCCATAGCTGCATTCAAACATCACAGCGGTAGGGGACATTGAGACTGACATTTTTTTTTTTACTGGCAAGAAGGATAAGGTCCTGCGGAAGATCAGCCTATTAACAAACACAGAACAACCTATTTTCTTTCATTGTCAGAGTCATTGGCATTATATAAGCCCGAAAGACCCTTGGGAGATTCCATCGTAACAAGGAGCAAATTGAAAAACTTCTCCTGCTGCATCTAAGGCATTCAAAGTACAAAGCAGAAGCAGCTATTTCAGTCAAAGCAGATGACCGCATATATTACAGGAATATACCCTGTAATGACTCAGCAAAGGTGGAGCAGTACAGCAGAATCTGTCACAATCCATCAAGGGCTAGTTGAGACACTAACGGTCTGCCAGGAGTTGCTCCTGAGGACTCTGGTCCAAATCCTGGAACATCTGGTCAGGATGGCTTTCTCCAGAGCATACCAGAAGAGGCTTGGTGAGAAAGAAGAAAACCATCTATTATGTCCCCCTGCCTATACTTAAAATGAAACATTAGCCAGAACAAACAACTACTGTGTCCAGTGCAGATGGGAACAACTATGGACAATGCTGGAAGCATGGGAATATTGGAGTCCTGTTTCACTAGCCAGGCTGTGTGGGAGATCCTCACATCTGATGGAGCAGAATACAAGATGGTGATCTAGGTTTGCATGCCATTTTCCAATAAGGGGGAGACTTTCTTAAGGGGAATCACCACTCTCCTCCACTAGTAATAAAACTGGGACACACTCACATTTCCCTGATGCAATTGAAATGAGAATCACACCTCAGAGCTTGCGGCCTGTTACTGGTTTTCAGCTTATCCTCCATTTTGCAAGATTCAAAACAAGATGTTCTCCAGCTGTATTTACTGGATCCAATTTGTAATGGACCCTGAAAAAGGAGTCTGACTGACCAGGAAGTTATTTATACACAGCATCTGCGCTATAGTGGCAACTAAAAGTCAGGATCAGATTAGCCCCATTGCACAAATTGCCATGTGAACATAACATGTTACTACGTGTGCTATGAAGTGGGATGAAGACACCTGCCACATTTTTTTTTGTTGGTTTTCTAATGAGCTTTGAAGCTCTTGGGTTTGGGGCTTTCTCTTAGTGAGTGTGCATAGTCTAGCACAGGGGACTAGAGGGCTACAGTAACAGAAATCATTCATCATAAATAAAAATAAACTTTCCCTCATTTCCAGGTATGGAACCACCCTTACTCCTTTTGCAAACCAGTGTCTTTCTATTTTTGGCAGATCTTACTCAATTCTGAATACATCTTCCCCATCCACTCTTGCCTTCAGTGATGGGATTCTGGAGAGAAGACAGCAAGACGACCAAGGACCTGGGGACACAGGACCACTTACTATCATCTGTCAGAGTATGCAGGTAGGATCCATGGCAGCAGTTTTCTGCAACCATTTTGTTGTAGTATTCATTGCATTAATTAGGTAATATCAGTCTTTTGGATACTAATTAGCAATTGATTTGTAATTAGTTATAATCAGTATGCATTAAGTAGGGCACCTAGAATCTTGGTAGATAGCTTTTTATAGTTATTTAAATCATTTACTTAAAAAAAAAAAAAAAGCCTCCATGCAAGCTCAGGTCTGCATCCCCTTTTCAGCTGAGTAAATCCTCAGGTCCCCAGAAATGGTCTCTCAGCCTTTTCCGTACCATGGCTCCATCCGAAAACAGTCTCAGGACCACTCCCCTCCTTCTCCCCACCTAACCATACAGGTTCTTCTCCACTATTTTGAGAATCAATGGATTAAAATAGGGTAGTAGCCGAGTTGACCAAGTGGAGTGGCAGCCTATTTCAAAGTGCAGGAGGCTTGCCCAAAGCAGAGCCACTCTCTGCTGAACTGCTGGTTTGAAGGCCTAGTTCTGGAAAGCTGTTACAATCCGATGGCTGTTTGATGGCATGTGCCAACAGCTCTTGATCCCATTCCCAGTAGACACGTTTCCCCACTCACAACCTAGCCATTCATACAGCAGGGGAGCCAAGATCTGAACTGTTGAAGTGGGTGAGAGGGAAACTTCCCAGACAGGACTACCCAAGGAGAGCTTACACCAGCAGTACCTCTGCTGTTCCTTGTTTGTAGAAGAAATGCCTCTATTCAGCAAGACTTTGCTGTCCCCACAAGCTAATAAGCAGCTGCTGGGGTCTTGATATTGGACTGACCGGCTTTGCAGTTGGCGTGTTGAATGCAGATACCTACATCATGCCATCTTCCTGCTCTGCCTGCCTACGTACCCTGTTTTTAATCAGCAGAGTACGAATCTGTAAGAAAACCCAAAGCTCCTATCCTGCAAGTGAAATATGCTGCCTGTACTCGGGGACTGGAATTTGGTCTCACTTGGGGGACATGCACGCACGTGAACAGGTTGGATGTGGTTTTAATGGCAAACCTCTAGCAGTCAGTGTCCAACAACTAACTCCTCTGGCTGTGCTGGAAATCTCAGCTGACAAGGGGACCTTATGGACCACCCATTAAGTCTTCAGAGCATCAATTTAACCAAAGATTAGATAGGACCCGATTCTCTCCTTTTTGTAACACCAAGTTTCACCCAAGTATGAATTCAGCGACTTCAGTGGAAACACAAGTGCTCTATCTTTATCCTAAGGTCATGAGAGGGGAGACCTATCCTTATCTCTTTAGTAAACTGGACTTGTGGAAAAGGCACTTGATGCCCAAACATATTGTCATTTTGCTTTCAGCCCCTGAGAGTAACCAGCCAGCCAGGGCCCCAGAAACGGTGCCTTTTTGTCTGCCGGCATGGGGAGAGAATGGATGTAGTGTTTGGAAAGTACTGGCTATCACAATGTTTTGATGCCAAAGGTGAGTCAGTTGTTGCAGGGTCTCTTAACTCCTAGATTTTGGGGGTGGTGGAAATTTCCTGAGAAGAGTTTAGATGGATTGTGTCAGAAACACGACTCACTGGGAAGGACTTGTGGCGCTACAGTTTTAACAGTGCTTTCAAGGGTGTTTCTGGCTAGGAAAGGGGCAGTTTGAAATCCCAGCAGACCTCCTCCTACTGGGTAGTCAGGTTACCAGAACTGGAATTATGAATGATTGAAACCTGCCAGGATTCCTCGCTCATTGGGTTTGTCTATTCACCGTCATGTTGTCTGTTGCCCAGTAATCATTTATATTTGTGAACCAAGACGTTTGCCCCGATTTCAGCCACCAGTGGTTCAGCGCAATCCCCTTGGGCAGAAAGAAAAAGCCACTATAGCCTTTAACTCTCAGGACAACTGTCATCATTGCACCAGGGCAATAATGATATAGAGCCGTTCGCTGCATCTATGCTCAGGCTTCCATCAGCAAAGTAACACTGTTCAGTGGCCGCAGAGTTGAAATTAAGGCAGTTCCCTAGCGTATGCCAAGTCTTTGTATTGTTGATAGTTGTAAAATAACCAGAGTTATTCTGGATGTAGGTAGCATTAGAGCTTTTTGAGCATTTTCAATGGAATCTGTTTTCATTGAAAAACACCGGTTCATTGAAGCTGGAAGTGCTCTTGGATGCTGGCAAATTTCTCCCTTCAAAGCATTTTGATGTTTTGACATTCTTGAAGCAAAAAATTGGGGTTTGTTTTTTTTTGTTGTTGTTTTTTTAATCTCAAATGAACTTTTGCTTTGAAATCCTCAGAATAATGCATTCTGATCAAGCCAACCCTGCAAACTTATTTATTTGCAATTGCCCTTTTGCAAACACTGGGACTTGCTATCCTAATTCAGCACTGAAAAAAATCTTCAATTTGAAAAAAGCTTTGCTAGCACCAGAAAGCCGTTTCATGCCCAGCTCTGCCGCGCACACAGTTATGAATGGAGGCATGGTAACAATAGGTGTGGTATGGAAGGCCGCTTTCTGATCTAATCATTTCCAGCAACTGCTTCTAACTTTCTCTTCATAGGAAGGTACATACGAACGAACCTGAACGCGCCTCACAGTTTACCTCAAAGAAGCGGTGGTTTTAGGGATTATGAAAAAGATGCACCAATCACAGTGCTCGGTTGTACACAAGCAAGACTTGTCGGTAAGCTCTGCTCAGCAGAGACAATTTGCCCTAGAAGCTTTGATGTCTCCCTCCCACATAGCCAAGAAAAGAAAGAGAAAGCGTGATACAGAATCAGGGACCAGAGGCTAATTTCAAGTATTTTCACCCTCATTAGAAAACTTCTTCCTCTAAAAAGAATCTAGTCCCATTCAGTTACCATTGCTACAGAAAAGGCAGGGCATAAATCCGAGCAGCTGCAAGTGCAGCTGCATAACACTCCAAAACACCCTGTACATTTGCTACCCTGCAAAAGCAGTAGCTGTCAGTAATGATAGTGAAAGTACTACAGTTAACGCGATGCCTGCCTCATGCAAAATGCACCATTAACTTGATTTTGACAAATTTAACTTTGATCTGTAGTTTGCTGCAGAAACAGGCTCTAATCTGCCTAGCAGGCTTCACTGTTTCTACCGAAATGCAGTCCAGGTCCATTCACACATCTCCCCTCCGTTGTTTTCTTGTCCTACTTCATAGCCTTTCAGCATGCTGCTTTTGAGAGAGGAAGAGAGTTGCTTGCTGAATCAAGGAGCAATCCTTCAATAGTTCACAAGCTTACAGGGTGCCTGCACACAAGCTCAGAGGCTGCTCACGTGCACTGCAACTGCAGCGCATCGGAGCAGACTCGATTAATGTGTTGAGTCTGCAGGAGCATGGTAATTACTGTGCTCCAGCTAGCCTCTGCGTCTTGTGCATCAGCATCCCTGTGCTTCAAAAAGGTGACAGGGGTGCTTGAACTAAAGCTCAAAGAAGTTTTAGTTGGCGCACCCCTGCCTCCATGCTGAAGCGTGGTGATGCTGATACACGAGACGCTGTGGTGCTTTAACTAGAGTGGTCCTCTAATGAAAGCACCCCCCCACGCTCGGAGCATGTGTATAAGCACCCATAGCATCCAACTTGAGGCACCTCTGAAGGCTGCAAGTCTCGGAGGATGTGCGTTCCACACAAGAGAACATCAGGCCCTTGTAAGGCATCTCAGCTTGGTCACGTACAAACTGCGGCAGCATTATTACTTGCCTTACAAAATGTAGGCCTTTTACATAAGTGTATATCAGGGCACAACGATAGGACAATCAGGCTACAGGGGCATTTCTCAGGGAAGTCTAATAAAACCTGACCTCACAACACATATAACAGCAGGGTTAATTTGCTGCTTTCTTTGTGTGCGTAATTGCATGCGTAACCCATGCATTACTGAAATCCACTGGTTCGTATCATCACCACGCGCCTGCCACCTGCAGGCAAAAGTTCAAAACCGCAGGAACACCACCGTGACCTTGAAGTATCCCGGTGCTGTTATTTCACACGGCAGCAGTCCTCCGACGTGGACAGCACAATAGCAGCTCAGGGTCACCCGTGTTGTGAAGAACAAGTTTCACACGCACATGCAGCTCTTTGAGCTGCAGACCCAGCTACAATTAAACACATAAAATTGGGATCAGTAGTTGATTCCTTCTCCCTTCCTTATTTTTACTGCAAACTTTATACAGGCTTGCTGTCATACGATACCCAATGCACTGGGGTCCCAAATTCATTTGAACTCTCTAGGCACTGCTTTAATATAAGCAACCATTACAATGAGCCCAATTCTGATCAGTCTTTCACCGATTTTACACCAACATAATGAAGCTAGCTTAATGTAGCGATGGTGACATTTTGACCTCTTGGGATAAGTGGAGTTGTTCCTGATTTACATCAGGAGAGATGAAACAAAATAAAGTCAAGCCAATTTGGTTTCCCCACACACAAAGCAAAGAGCACCCATTTGATTTCAGTCTGAGGTGGCAATCCAAAAGGGAAAATTGCAAAAATGAGCAGAAGTCTTTGGGAGAGAACAGAACATGTGCATCTCTCTTGAAACAGGCTGCCACCATCCCGGTAACAAAATGACTGTGAGTCTTTTGAACATTTCCTTGCTAAGTTCTCAGAAATTCAGTCCACAGGAAAACATATTCTGGTTTCATGTCTGCACATACAGCAAAGTACAGTATACTGCTGAAATAAAATGTGGTCGATAAAGTGTTCTACGTGCATCCTGATATTACATCTGCAGCAGTAATATTAAATATTCCTTGCAGGTGAAGCCCTGCTAGAGACTAACACCATTGTGGACTACATCTACAGTTCCCCCTCACTGCGTTGTGTACAGACAGCATACAATATTCTTAAAGGTAAGAAGCCAGAAAGGAGAACCAGCAATGGAGTTCCCAAATCCCACTCGTTTAATGAAAGGCCTCAAATACAGCAACCCTGCTCCATGTGCTATAAAGATAAAGCTACAAGAAGCACCGATGCATTGGGCCATTCACTGCTGATGCAAGGAATGGATCTCCTTCCCTTCACACAGTGGAATAGCAATGTTTCAAGGCCATGTGCAATATGAAGCCATTACTGAAGCCAGGAGACCAGGCTAGCTAGATTGGTAATTTTGCTTTCCAGGGCAGCTTCTGTATCCCATGCTCTGGTTATCACAGATTCTAATGACCTAGGATCAGAGGTTGGCAACATATGGCCTGCAGGCCAGATCCAGCCTACAGAGACACCGGGCTTCACTGTGCCTGGGCCCATGCCTGTGCCCATGCCCAAGCAGAACAGCAAGGAGCCTCACCGTAGCCAGGGAGCTAGGTCCATGCTGCTGCCTCTTCTCCCTGCTCTGCCTCTCCCCCATGTCAGACTGGAGCTGGGTTGTTCTAGCCCATGGCCTGAAAACGATTACCAGCCCCTGATTAGATTATGAACCTAGGTATCAGCGCTTGGTGCATTACAGGACCGAGGTAGTAGGGATGTGCAAAGGTATCTGTAAATGCTCTCTGCAATTATTTAAACTATCGGTAGGAATTAATTGGGCTTGATTGCTATGGGTAAGCTCGAGTATAGGTGCCTCTGTCCTAGCCCTTTTGGAAGGGGGAATGCTCTCTTTCCTATGTGGTATGATGGCCACTGCTCCTGTAACGTAGAATGTCGGCATCTAGGCACTACCAGCATAGAAATCACATGAACGTTGTATTTGGCGGTTATAAGCAAATTAGTAGAGGGGAGCACCTGCTCCCCAATGTCTGCCATGAACATTTTTGTATTTATTTTGCGTTCAACACCCGTCTGCTGAAGGATCCTCCCACCCTCCCTAACGCCGCCTGGCCGTTCTTTCACATACAAGAAGCACGAGTGCCCTCTGCTGGTTTGCAGAAAATCACTAGCACTATTTCTGCAGTGGAGAAACTCCATGGGGTCTTGAGGAATGAAGCCAACTCCCAGACTAGGTTGAAAAGTGAATGCAAATGTGTTAGCTCTCCTGGCACTACAACTGGTAGCATAAGGCGCGCGGGAGGTGCCAACACCCGCTTCTCAGTGTCAGCAGCACGTTCGCTGCCTCTGAACGCCTCGAGCATGTGGAAGCTGCAGTCCAAACAGGGCTCCAAACAAAGCACACAGCAAGGCCAAGTTAGGTGCATCGATTTAGTTTGCAGCACATCAGTAAGGATGCACATACTGATCCTGTTTATGGCCAGCTGACTACAAGCACAAATAAATACTTGGTTTGCACACAACCAATCCCACCAGCCCCAACTCAGAGAAAAATTAACTGCTTCCAAATCACACTTTAGCAATAAAGTCTCTCAAATTTAAACCCCCTTTCCCTCCTTGCTTTCATAAATTTTCTATTCCATTGTTTATTCTTTCAGGTATGCAACAAGAAAACACTCTGAAGATTCGAGTAGAGCCAGGCTTGTTCGAGTGGACAAAATGGGTCTCTGGCACCACGTTACCTGCCTGGATACCCCCAATGGATTTAGCAGCAGCCAATCTGAGTGTTGATACAACATACAGGTAGCAGCAAAGAACGGTGCTCGATAATATATTACCCTCATGTAATATAGGTACCCTCATGTCTGGCCAAGCCATAGGTCACCCTTGTACTCCAGCAACTCCTAGGAGCTGACTCAGCTCCCAGAATAAATTAGAGAGGCCTTGGGACCTTCCAGGAGTGCCCGAGTGCAGCTACATCCCCTGTGCCAGGTTCCCGTGGAGTCCTCAGACACCCAGTTAATGCAGCTGAGCCTGGCCAAGGGGGACATTTCTTAGACCAGGTTTAAGCTCTCAGTCCTTGCCCCTCTCCAGATCTTTGGGATGCGAGGTCTGGGTCTGAACTGTGCAGCCCAGGCTGATCTCTGTTCTAAAGGTAATCAAAGACATGGTTGACTAACTGAGTTTCCTGGGTCAGAAATTTATGGCCTGAGCTAAATCATGGTTAGTCACACCCAGGGGCAACACTGATGAAACCTCAGCTGTGTCTGTGTGTTTAACTGCATGGTAAAGGCCCTCAGTTGTGCACTTTGCAGCATACCGAGGAACACATTTTCATCCACAAAAAAAAAAAAAAAAAAAATCATGGTATCCTTACAAGAGAATCATCATCTTCCTTTCACTCCTGCTCCCTTTATCATCTTTCCAGTTTAGATAGCCCTGACACTACATAGCACGCAGCCAGCACATGACCACTTAATGCTGCTGTGAACTACCCATGCATAGCAAGTGCTTGTCCCAAGGGTGGTCATGATGCCCCCAGTGCCCGGGATACCCTTGCCAACCTGGCTCCCTTTGGACACTCTCCCCTTTACTCATCCACCACACCTTGATGCTATTAGGTTCTGAGGAAAAGGAGGCAGCCCCACATCTTTCCAAGCCTAGTCTTACTCTTATAGCCACAGGTGCCCATAGTTATTGACTTAAGGATTAATTATACAGGCTCCATCGTCCCCAATACCCACTCTTATGCCTCACAGATGATATACTGATGTGCCCTTCCTGGGCTATGGGCTCCTTGATCTGCTTGGCTTGTGGCTATGAGCCCTAGCCCTTGGCTCCTCTCCAGACCCTAGCCCTGCTATGCCAGAAGAGACTCCTGGGCTCCTCTGTTCCCACCAGTCTCTGGCTGGGGCCCTGCTCAGCCTTTGCCCCATCTCTGGGCCCTGACCCTGATCCTAGGCTGGTGAGACCTTCAGTCTTCCAGGCCCTGCTGATAACCACCTCTCCAGGGTACAGGCTTTAGCCCCAGTCTACTGTGCCCTGCCTTTGCCCTTCTCTAGGCTATGAGCTCATCACCCCTGTTTCCAGGCCTCTCTCTTCCCAGGCCAGCCTGCCTCCCTAGGCTATAGGTTTACCCATCTCTGTTCTCAGGTCTCCCATGTCCCCAGGCTCTGTTCTGCTAAAGAGCCCTGCTGCCAGGAGCTCTTCTCTCTCACTCCTGGGGCTAAACTCTTTGACCAGCTCAGGCCCTGGGCTTATATGCCTCAAGCCCAGCCCTCTTCTGGTCAGGTGACTTTTTAATTAGCCCATGCCACACCTGTAGGCTGCTTTTTCCTGCAGTTTTTCCTCTACCTTGACAGGTGCACCAAATGCCCTGTAACACCATGTGTCCAGAGGGCTGGGTCACCAGAATCCTGTCTGTATAAAATATCCACCCTTGGATCTCTCCTCCTTTTCTTAGGGTTGGATCCCCAGGTGCCTGGAGCAGTATGATTTTATAACAGGTCCTCAGCATTTAATTTTCCTGTTTGTCCCTCCTTTCTGTGCTACTGTCGTGTTGCATCTGGGACAGCAGTCAGCTTCAACAAGAACTGTAGGTTAATGGTTAATTCCTTACAAGGGCCCTCATCTATTTCTCACCTCTACCTTTGGCATTTTCAGGTACCAAGTATCCATGTGAAGAATCAGCCTTCTTTCTGAATAGTTCAGAAGCCTGTTACCTAAAGTGAATATTAAAGATCGCAGGAATAAATGCAGACCTCACATTTTTTAAAACTTTCAGTATCATTGTAAGCAAAACTCCTGGTTAGAGAAAGCCTCTTTCTTCAGTACCGTCTCCTGCCCATAATAGAAGAGAAGGCCTTAGCTTAGCCTCAGAGCCTGGCTTAGACTCTGTACTCCCATACCTCATGCTGTTAATGCTGACTGGACGGCCTCTCTTATACCTCGTTATGATGCCAGCAGCTTCTGCTGTTGCCTTTAGCTAACGTTCAAATTGTGGCTGAACACAATTCTTCCTCGCACAAAGGGAATTACTGCTTGAAGCATATATGAAGCAGGATGCAAGCACATGGGCTGGCTTATCAGCACTGTAAACAGCTCAAGGGCAAAAAAAAAAAAGCCTAGATAAAGCAGCCTGCAAGAATAGCCCTACTTATCTGACAGGGGGCTAAGGAATAGGCAAGATGATCTTGTAGGTCTTCCCACTTCTAAGACTTATGAATACTGGACATGTTTAGAGAATCCCCACCCAGCAACTGAATCCAGAAAGGTTGTACAGTTCTGGTCAGGACAGTGTCATTGCTTATGGGAAATCAGACTGACACTGCTGTTGTACCAATGACCCATTAGTTTAAGCATCAGGGGAGGGATGTACACTAACAGATATCAGACACAAGCCTTCCCAAGTGGTAAATTCTGCGCGTGGGAATTCCACCTCATCGGGTTTGATGAGCAATTATTCTGCTGGTGCTTTTTGTGGTTTGTGATATCACCAGAAACCATAGGCCCTAACACCAGAGTTACTTTCTATTTTAGAATGACCAACTAGAAATAAGCAGCCAAAGCATCATAAAAACCACTTTGAATCCTTTCATGTCTAAGTATACCATATGACTGCTTGTATTTGGTCCTTCCTGTCTGCAAATTAAACTTTCTGACTCTATGGAAATATATAGTCAGTATACATAATGTTCCTAAATCAAGATGCTTAGACGGTACTTATTCCAAAAAGGATATTGCTAAGGCGTAGCGAAGCAGTTGGGCCACAGAAAGAGCCCATTCTGGAAACATAAGCCTTCTGGGAAGAACATAAGGTATATTTTTCTAGTGAGAAAAAAAACAAAACAAAACAATTCTTGTGTGGTCTGATGGTGAGGGAAACTGGAGCCCATAGTGTTCTGCCACAGAGGATGAGTAATTCCCACAGACACCAATGAGAGTTTCTTCTGGCTACTGGGTGGTGGAGCGGGGAAGAGACGGGGCGTTCCCTTGTATCCAGTGAATAGAAAATGCAACCTTCTGCACCTCTTTCCTTCTTCACTCCCCCATCTTAATATTTGGCCCTCACTCTACTCCCATTAAAGTTGTTGGCTACCCAGACATTGGGGTAAGTCACTGGTTTTGCCTGCACAAAGGTGGTCATTAATCTCTCTCACCAAGGTAGTCCTGCACATTTCCAAAACAGCAGAAGTGTTTTGTGTTTCCACCACCCCTTCGTGCAATGCTGCTCTGAGCAGAGCTAGACAACGCTCTGATTAAGAGCACCATTGTCTTGCTTATCCACACTGATCAGTATTGTCTCATGGTTTCCTTGCACTCAGTCTGTCTGTATCCATCTGTTTTCTCTTGCCTTATTCCTAAATCATAAGCTGTTTGGGACAGGGACTGTTTTTTTGTTCCTCGGGTGCATGGTGCCTAGCACTGTAGGGTGCAGATCCATGACTAGGACCCCCAGTGTCTTACAAGAGTAAAAATACCACCCCTGCCTCTAGGACTGCACTAGCAGAGCTGGACTCTAATGATGATAAATTTGAAAAAAAAAAAATAACTTAGGAACGACACAGTCTGGGTGTTTTGTTTTGCCTCTCTAACACAGGGCTTTGCCCATCTGCACACTTCACATGGGTGCTGGGAAGTTTAACCATCAGAAAATGCTTTGAGGTCTTCTTACCAAAGAGCGTAAAAAGAACCAAATATTCCTATAATCTCCACCTGCAATGGTAACATGCTAGGATAAGTAAGTGCATCTCATTTCCCCTCTAATTATCAGTTCACATAGCTTACTATCACTGACAGCAAACAGTATTGCCTGTTCAGCACGCAGCTCAGGCTCTCTCCAACTTACTGCGATTGTTGTTTTTCTACCCATAGACCTCATATACCTGTCAGCAAGTTAGTGGTTTCAGAGTCTTATGACACCTACATAGGTAGAAGCTACCAAGTTACAAAAGAAATCATCAGTGAATGTAAAGGCAAAGGTAAGTGGTGCTGCTTCTGCTGTATAATGCTTCCATAGGGATCAAAAACAAGGAGCTGGTTCTTCGCAGCAGTTGGGATCCTTAATTCACCTGGGTATCTGAATCAAAACCCCATATTTAATTCTCACTCTGCTCCCAGGACACTGGCAGTTCAGGACCCAGATGGATCTAGGTGTTGTTTCAGGCCCAACTTTTTTCAAATATGCTGCTCTCTCTTATTACCAGGTATGTCCACAAGCACATCAGAACAAGGTGCCTGTTGAGACGCAACTGTTTTAGGAGTCCTAATGCCCACACAAGCTGCGCAGTCTCCTCTGCAACTCACCACCACGATATTTCCACTCTCCTATTTCAATCAGCAGAAGCAGAAGGGGAGTCTGCATGCCCTAGCCCAGCTGTTAGCAAGCCCCATTCTTGCTTAGTCTTGAAATCACTACTGCAGTAGCCCAATCTGCATTGGGACAGAGCCAGAGCAGTCTCCAAATACAACCTTGAAACAAACAAGGGCGAATAGAGCCAAACATGAAAAGCATTGGGATGGGATATTTCTAGAAATCCCAGTCGTGTCAGTAATTATGTTGTATTGATCCTTCCTACAGCCTTTCAGAAATCATTGTCCCAGGAAAGCAGGTAGAACTGCCCAGAGGCCAAATGCTAACAGCTAAAGTCTGTCAATTTTTGCATGCCTAGCTTGAGATGCCTCAAAAGGGCCGGATTTTCAGAGCGTAGGCATTGAATATCTAACTGAAAATTAGCCACCCTTTTAATACATCTCGGGTTAATTTAACAGTCAGGCATCCAAAATCCCTGGTCAGGTTTACAATTTTTACCTGGTCATCTCCATCTCTGCTTTTCAGTTTGAAAGATAACGGTAGTACATGCCTCAGAGGGGTAGGAGGCATAATTAGCACTTGTGTGTACAGCACTTTTGGGTAGGAAAGCTTTGGGCACTGTTCCTGGATTAATGCAGCACCTCACTTCCCGTTTGCTTTTCCTTCTCTTAAGAGTATCAGCATCTGAAGAATTAGGAATATAGGCTACAATTGTCAAGCCTGGATGCCTGAAATTAGAATCTTGGATACATATCCACCCAGCTGAATAAAAAGGACTTGCTTTTCAGGAGGTGCTCCAAACGCACATTGAAATCAATAGGGACATTCAGCAGCTCTGACAGGATGCATTTTCTAAGTAGCTGAATAACCTTCAGGCACCTGGGTTTAAAAATGTTGAGCACAAGTAGGTCCGGTTGTAATACTGTTAAGTATTATCCATTAAAAATTTCAAAATGAAGTGGAAAACTTCCATTTTTGTTCAAAACTCATCATGGGTTTTTAGACAGTAGAGAAACCAAAAGAGGTTTAATTGAAAATAAAAACACGCAATACAAATGAAATCCCCTTCTCAAATGTTTGTTTTCTTCAAAAAGTAGCAAAGAATTTGCAACCCCCTCCAGCCATATGCACTTCATTAAAAATGCCTCAAGTATTTTTAATAAGCAATATTTTCCATATATACAAACTGCATCATTATATAATGACATTAAACATGGTTAAGAGACATAAATAGACTGGATTGACCTTGGACAGCTGCTTTTTCTCCCCCTCCTCCCGAATGCAAATGTACCCCAAACACTGTGTTTATTCATTTTCTTGCAGGAAATAACATTTTGATAGTGGCCCATGCATCATCTCTTGAGGCTTGTACTTGCCAACTCCAGGGGCTCTCGCCTCAGAATTCCAAGGACTTTGTACAGATGGTCAGAAAGGTAATTAAAACCAACGGGCAAAGCTCTCCGGCTAATGAAACTAAAATAATAATTTAAATCTCCTTACACGGCAGAGGAGTCTTTGTTCCCAGTATCAGTTAATTCAACCCATTGTCTGAGTTTCACAGACTTAGGAAATTATGCAAGTGGAAAAGATTGGCTTAAGAAGCTCATCTTACATGTCACTTTTGTGACAGATAACACAAGATCAAAATACAAGCATACAAAGGGCTGCATGTTGCAATTGCATTACACGCTTTGGGGACGGTAGCATCTTAGTTTCCCTTCTTAGGCCACTTCAGAGTCCTGGTGTACTCAGGGAAGTAACTTGAAAAATAACATTGTCCACTTACAGATGTTTGCCTCGCTTCGACTGTGTGTTGCAGTGTTGTCTGTGTTTCAGCACTGCAAGCACAACCTGAGACCTGGAAATCTGTTTTTCGGCCTTGCTTGTTATCACTATTAAATGGAGATTAGTAGCAGAAGACTCTCACATCGAAGACATGCAAGCTAGAATAGGATCCAGATCACCCTCCCTCAGCTGTACTGGCTTTTCTGCGAATAGTGTTAGCCAATCTATACAAACTCCCCCGCTCCCTGCAACGTGCACACACAACTCCTTACTGCAGCTCTCTAAGTTAGATCTGCAAAGTTATCGTCTGGCCTGATGATAGTTTGCCTGCAGAGATATACTTTGCAAACAGCATCTGAAAGTCCCACCCAAATCCTGCTCTCTATCAGATTGTAAATATCTTCTGAACTCTGAATTGAATTTTCCAGAGAGCCCAAGTGACTTTGGAGAGAAAATTGTAATGCCTCTTGAGAACCCCATCCTTGCTCCAGATCTATTACTACTCACTGCCTTTCTATTTTCTTTCAATATCTCTTGATGCAGATTCCATACTTGGGCTTCTGTTCCTGCGAAGAACTGGGAGATACGGGGGTTTGGCAACTTACAGACCCCCCCATCCTCCCTCTCACACACGGACCGACTGGAGGCTTTAACTGGCGAGAGACCTTATTGCAAGAATAGACAAAGCTAAACAAACAAGCAAAACAATGGCCTTTCTAAGCATTGGAGAATGTCTCTTATATCTTGTGCTTATTGACAGTGGAAAAAATATATATTTGTAACATTTTAGGTGGATCACTCAGCTGTTCTAGCATATCTCCTGTACAGTCGCATTCATGCAAAAAAAAAAATCTCATAAAAAACTTAGGTGAATAGGAAAGGGCTCAATTAATGGAAGGAATATAAGAGCGTATATCCAGGTGCTTGCACTGCAGGGAATCTCTGTTGGGTCAAGAATGCAGAGCCTGGATGCATTTTTTCCATCTTAAAATTGAGCTCAGATAACAAATAATTCTCACTGCCTTCAGCACGATGTTAGTAACAACTAGGACTGTGAAAATAGTGAACTTTTGGGGGTTGGGAGTGAGGTTCAGTTGCAAAATTTTGCAGAATATATTTGCAGTTTTGTTCTGGGCCACATCGGTACCTTCTTCACTTTCCCCAGATTGTGCTAAATAGCAGTTTTGTGTTCCCCCAGGATACCTATACACTCAACACATTCTGTAAGATATTCTACCAAGCTAGAAGAAACAGAGCTCAGCATGCCATTTGTAGGTAACTTTGAACTATTCCTGTTCCTTACTGTGTTAGGTGCCTAGATATCACACTGGTGGGCATGTTGCAAATGCCTGAAGATAGATAAAGATGTACAACGTTGATCAGTGTCCAAAGAGAAGTCTGAATCTCAAAGCGGTAAGAGGTTAAGTTCACACACAAATGACAGGACCATTTTTGAGTAAAGAACTGGAGCATTTTTTTTCAAAATGGGAATGAAATAAACATTATTCCAGATGTGAAGGCTTTCGGATTTCCATACCTGAAAATTCACTCCTGTACATAAAATGTAAGCATCACATAACCACTGAATTCCACTGAAGACCTCAAAACAGGGTCTTGCTTGATGCACAGAGGTCTGAAGCTGGACATCTGCACAGGCATGAATTTCACTCCTTTCTGGATATTTCGCGTAGCCCTAGCTTAAGCAGTCTTCTCTGAGGATCATTACAAGGTCAAAAAGATAAGCTGTACATTCAGATCGGGTTGATTACTTTGCTTCCTTTTCTTTACTGTTTATGTGCTATCTGTCTGGAATACAAAGCAGAGCGGAGAAGCAGTTCATTGTAATAAAGAAATTGAAACACTAGACCCATTAGGATGCTACTTTTTCATACTGAGCTAACATCTTGATCTCATTGAAGCACAGGAACTGCCAACATAAATCAAACCAGTGATCCTTTTAGTCCAGCATCCTGTCTCTGGCAGTGGCCAGCACCAGCTGCTTCAGAGGAGGATGCAAGTGGGCGGTTATGGGATAAGCTGCTACCAGAGAAAATGTCTTCGACTCCCAATAATTTGACTGGCTTATGCATAAGAGTCCTAAAACTTTTTGAAACAACATTTGTTACTTTGGACCCCAGTTCAGGACAGTGCTTAAGATCATGTTTAAATTGAACTAAATTGGACTTCGGCACACAGGAAAACATATGCTTTTTTCAGAATTGGGACATCATTCTGTCTATTTTTTCTATCCATATATATTATTAGGTTGAGGGTTTTTAAGCCCTGCCAAGCTTTTAGGCTTGACCATGAGGGGGAAAAAAAAAAAAAAAAAAAAAAAAAAAAATCACGTTAACTTCAGTGAAATCAGATTTAGCCTTATGTTTGACATACCCCATTAACCTAAAGTAAAAAAGCCCACTCCCTTCCTTCTTGAAACAGATAAAATCTGGGCTTCTGGGCTTCAGTGCAAGATCAGAATTCAAGCGGCATTAGCTACGCTTGGTCTAGAATAATAGCAACTAGCTTATGACATGGAGCTTACCAAGAGAAGTATAGCAAATACTGTACAGAACTTGAATCAACAAATAGCTCACTCTGTGCAATATGTACATTTTCATGAAACATAACAATAGTCCATTATTTATACACTCACAGTATACGTAATACCTTGTAGGACATTCGTAAATGCATTATTATACCAGGGATGTATACTGAAAAGTCAGGGAGATAACTTATATGACAGAAAGACACTGCACTGATATCTGTGCAGTTATATTGCTGTCACTTTTATTTTTAATTATAATTTAAACTATTTTGGCTATGTACAGACCTTCTGAAGAGTGTTTACTGCTTGTTTTCGTCCATGCGTACTCATTGCAAACTTGCAACGGCATTTATTTAAAATTAAATAAATAAATGACAATCAAACCAAAAACAATTTGGCTATTGGTGTATATTTAATTATGTGGATAGCTTACTGTTACATGCTTCAGGCTTGCCAGATATAATATAGTATGCTGGGTAACATGTATGCAAACTGGTGACAGGCTATTCAGATTCAACCTTTATTAATCACCATTACAGAAATTTGTTTAGACAGTAGCATGTCATATGTATGGAACAAAACTTATATGCATAAAATGTTTAATATTGTAACTGATCCTTACATATAGTTAGTATTTTAAAATAGGAGTTCAGTTTGAGAAGGGGGAAAAGATCTTAAAATTATTCTCTTCTTATAAAAGTATATTTTTGGATGTTTGGGAAAGTATTTTGGCAATTGCAGTCTGATCTCACATTGAATTTCATGTGCCAGGAATCTGAGGTAAAAAAAAAAAAAGAAGCAAAAATACTTCCTTGAGTATTTTATTGTGTATTAGGGGTTTTGAGTTAAGGAAACTGGTGCCAATAAGATACAGTTTTTTTCAGTTTAAAACCATTTCAATGCATCATGTAAAAGGGGATAAATTACACATTCCTTTAAAAGTTTTTTATTTAGAAAGTTCAGAAGAAGGAGCATCGCTGCTTCCCATTTGTCCACATTGCTACTTATTGCTGTGCATTCAACAGCACTTCTGTGTTTTGTCCTGGAAGAGCATGGGTCTGATCCGACCGGAACGAACATCAGTCTTTCCTTTGACTTCCCCAGGAGTCAGATCAAGTCCCTTCCATTCAGCTCAGAGTAACTCAGTCGTTAGATTCTCATCCAGCCTGCTAGTTAAAGAATGAGGCTGAAAATCTTGCAAGAGCAAACTAGAAATTCCAGGTTTGGGGTCATATCAAAAACAACGTGAGAATCAGAGACGCAGTCCAAGTCAAGCGCAGTTGCGGATAAGTGGAGATGGTCAGCAGTCACAAGAAGGGTGAAAGATGGGCTTAGATAGATTTCTATATCCGTTTTTCTATTTTACCGATTCAAAGGTTTCTCCATTGCTTGCTGGGTTCCAGGAGCCCTGAATCCACTGTGGTATGGCCTTTATCTAAATGTTTTGCCTATACCTCCTGCCCTTAAGTGCAGCAGATGGGGTTGCAACAGCCAAAGGCCTTGATCCTGCCAACTCAGAAATGCAGGTATACCCCTTTGCCCATGCAGGCTCCACTGACGTGTCTGAGATCCTACCTGTCACACCATCGTCTCTGCCAGACAGAGGACACACTGTTCCCATTGCACTGAGCGATATATGATTTTGTCCATTGTTTGTGGCCATTTTACTGCAGACACAGGGTGCTACATTTTCACAAGCTCCCTTTATATTGGGTGCACTGGTAGCTATAGCCAACTCCTTATTAGGGCCAGGCCTCCAGCTGGTTGAAAATCAACAGATTATGCCTATTTACAGAGGGACATGGTAGCCAAGTGATTAGGGCACCTTGCTATATAGCTCAATAACCTGAGCCTTGCTTTGGCTTCATGCTCAAGTCCACCTTCCAGATGTGAATGGGTATCAGGGGAGTTGGAGATGGCTAGACATCATTCCAGCCACATCACTCCCTTGTGTGTTTTTGGTTATAGAAACTGTTGTGCCTTAACCACACTAGCCCAATGGGCTGCTGGACTCCGATGCCCTTATGCAGCAGCTGAAGGTTCGAACTGTTATTTCTAGAAAGTCATTTGAGAAAATTTAAAAAGCCAACTGTTTCTGTGGCATTCATTGCTTTTTATTATGGCTATTCTGAGCACTAGAAGTAAATCTGCTGTAACCAAACAGAGCACCATTTTGTAGCAAAGAGTTGTGATTTTGCAAGAAAGAGAGGAAGGGAAGACAAAAATCTAGCTTGCATCGTGCCAGCCTAGAATTAATACCTTAGGGACTCTGATGCTGTTAGATTTGTATAGAGTGCATCTGTTTTGAAGAGGGTTTGTAGTTGTATATAGCATCATCATCAATGCAGCCTTTCCCCTTAACTAGCTGACAGCTGATTGAAATGAAGTCTTTTTTTGTTTTCTTTTTTTTAATTCAGTCATATAGTGTTCTTACAAATGGAGGGCCTGATTCAAAGCCCACTCAGGCAAATGGAAAAAATCCCCATAATTTCAAAGGGCTAGGGACTATGCTACGCAAGATGCGATCCTGCTAAGTGTTCTCTACCCTCAACTGCCATCGACCTCCGTGGGAATTAAAGACACTTTATAGCTGACAGTGCTGAGCCCTTAAGGCCACGATTCAGAAAAGCACTTCAGTAGGTGCTTATATCCCATGGATTTAAGTGGAAGCTAATTGAAGAGTACTTAAGTGTGTTTCTGAATCAGGATGCAAAATGAACTTGATATTAGATGAAATTCAGGTTTATCTTTTCTGGGAAATCCTTCTCTGTGCAGTTAATTGAAGTCCTTGCTGTGAGACCTAGAGGCATTGCTTCTCAAATGTATAGTTTAAAAGCAACAATGACTTGCCCTGTTGAACCAATGGTAGGTTATGAACACTCAAATATAGATGAACTGCAATTCATGTCAACATGCTGTAGAGTAGTGGTAAATTGTACACACACTACTGTGAACTTGGGTAAAACACAGAATTTACATTTAAATTACATTCCTATAGATGCGTATAGGAGAGGACATAATATAAATAGCTGGCGCATGGAGTTGGGCTGAGATTTAGCATCTGATTACATTCACATTCATTTTAAAGAGGGACATAGGATATTTTAGTCAGGCAGCTGCCAAATGATTTTCATGTTTAAACACAGGACTGAAAATCGATTTGCTGTGTTTAGGATTATACTTCAATACTTAAAACATATTGAAATTCCATAAGACAATTACTCATAAGAAAGAAAAAAGTCTAGTAGTAAGAAAATGTCTCTAAATGCAGAAAACATCGTTTTAATCTTAAATAGACATGAAACTAGGTTCGTAGCAAATACGTTTAAAATGATGTATAATTGATTAATCAAGCTGTAAATGCAATTGATTGCATACGCTCCTCAGATGCCATTTAGATGACATTGCTTCCTCAAATACCTGAACACATTTACTGACTGAGTATTAATGAGATGACGTAATATAATGGAAAAATGTGTGACCAGTTTCTTTTTATTAACTTATTTTGTTCCCACTAAAAAGTACTTTCTGAAGTTTCTTTCTGTGGGCCATTCTAAAAAGTTGATCTTTTCAATGGACACATTTTTTTTTTCCACTTAAAAGCTGTTGTGTAGTTCTGTTTATTATGTTTTCTGTGTGATCAGATTGTATTTATTTGAGAAAAAAAAGTTTGTTGTTTAAAGAAAACAATCATTGTATTGCCAAATAACTGCAGTAATTACTTGTGACATCTGTATTTTTTTTTTATCTTGGTTTCAAGTGCTAACAACTGTTGAAGCCACCGCCACATTTTGATTTGCTTGTTACATTAAATGGATTTCTCAAAAGCTAAACAAAATGGTTGATAGATGATTTAATAAAGATGTTGTGCATCTAGAATAAAGCCCTTTGACTGATATTTTTCCTCTCAAATACATTTAACCTCCTATTCCTACCTAAATTGAGTGAATCTCAAGCAACCACTCTGATAAAGCATATAGGGAATTACAACCCAGAGCAGAAAGCTAGAGCAACAAGTCCTGCGCATCACAAATATCCCATTTTGAAGGCTTCGGCAGAATTTATATGGCACATAGACCCCTTCCAGATCATCTTCCCAGGACGTCAACTGCACCTTATCTGAGATACCTTGCTCAGAGTTTCTCAGGGTTAATAAATATACTACTGATACACAGAGGACTTCATCATTTGGGGCCCAACTCTATTTCTGCTGATTTCACAGGAAGATGGATCAAATCCTTGATCTCTTTTCCACATAGTAACCTGTGTGAGTTTTAGGTATATAAGATTAGAAGTGCTAATTTTATTTCTAAAGATACTTTCTTCACTAGGTGCATCTTCCTTTTTATTGATTTTCCCTCTAATATCAATTTTCGCAGTGCTCCAGTTATCCCTTTTGCTTCCTAATTATATCAAAATGCTATTGCCTGGCATTCCT
>NW_005841952.1:1945314-1981221 GCF_000455745.1 Alligator sinensis
AATATAAAAGCCTTATGTTCTTGTCAATTGGACAAATGCTAATGAGGCAACATATTTGCGTGCATTGATGGAAAGCCTGAAAACCCAAAGAGAAAAGGTTCTAATAAATTGCACCTTTTAGCAATCACAACAGATAATGTATTTACAATTAGCCATTTCTTCCAATACATTCAGACACAGTTCCTATGAACACACAATCTTTTTTAGCCAAACCAGTTTCTTTATTAACAGGCAGATTCTCTTGGCAATATTGATCACATTTGCACTTAAATTTTTTGCTGCTACCGAGAAGGAGCGTTTCAACATCTTGTAACAAATTAAACATGCCCCAGCACTTCACTCACCATATAAAAATAACCCCAGTAAACAACAGGCATAGTTTAAAACCTAGCCATGTGGGTTTATGGGCATATGCAAAACACGTACAACTTCCTGTAGGATAGTTCTGAAAACTTTCAGGATTACTAAAGGACAGAGCTCTATTCTGCTCTGCCACTGGTCTTCTGGGCGAGACAGCAAGTCTGTTCACCCTCTGTGCCTCAGTTTTGTCATCTCCCTCAGTAACAAGGCTTTTGTTGGCTGAGTTCATCAGCACTAAAAACACCACCACAAAGCATTTGCCTAGAGGAGTAGCTGACCTAGGCACTGGGCGCTGCTCCATTGTCTAAGGAGTCAGGAAATGCTTACGATATCCAGGACTGAGTCCTAGACAAGTGCAATCTTTATCGACCCTCAAGCTACAGCTGTAGGGCCATGATACACCCTACTGTACACACATTTAAGGTATTGGCGTGGCATCAATCGCCTTAGTATCAAAGCAGCTCACAGTCCAACGCATTTGTCCTCTCAACAGCCCTATGCACTTGGGCAGTGCCATTTTCCCCATTTACAAAAGAGGAAACAAGGCACAGAGTTTAGGGTGCATTTTCTTTAAAAGGTATTTAAGCATCTAAAGATGCAGGGTGGGATTCTGAAGAGCTGATGAAAATTTCCTGCACTTCCAGGCACTGGTTCCCCAGTAATCTGTATTTTTTCTATCATCACCTCCCTCCCATGCTTACGACAGCCCCCCATAACCTTTAAGCCCAAGTGTGACTTGATACAATTAAGAGGTCACAACTTCTGCCACCCTACACTTTTAGCACATACACGAGGTCATACAAGTTTCTTGCCGGTGATCAAGGGAAAGGAAACCACCCAGTAGGAGGGTATGAGGCTAGGTGACACCAACAGAAAAAGGAGAGGGAGGCAGAGCCCCAAGTGTTGATGAAGTCATGGTAAATCCACTCCCCACCCCGTTGAAAAGGAACCAACAGCAACAGCAGGTCTGTGCTTCTACAGCGAAGAGGAAGTTGGTGCAGAGTAGCAGACGGGCTGTATTACACACCACAACATGACTTTCATCACACTGCTTTGCCTATTGGCTTTGTTACCGCTGCAAGGTAAGTGGCATTGATTGCTTTATTCCATCCTCTGCCTGAAAAGCTCTTACGTTGAATTATTGTTTTCAGAACTTCATTGAACCTAATGCAGGATGGGGGGGTTTTCAGTTTAATAACTACATTGTATTATTCTCACTCACCTTTTCCAATAGGGATTGCTGTGACATAAAGGCTACTAAAATCCAATTAGCCTAAAGTCCAGTTAATAATCATCTACCTTATGAGACCTGGAAGCTTAGTCAGGAGGGATGGGAACCAGGAACTCCAAAACTTCTCATTTTGCGCAATGAGTCATGGTCAGAAGTAGCTTGCATGACCTTTTGTTTTGCCCAGCCATAAAATGGAGCTAACAGTAGCTGCAAAGAGTAACTTAGTCTTTGAAAAATGCTTTAAAAACCATAAAGCGCAATAAATGCTTGGTATTATTAGTCCTCTAACAAGATGCATCCTTTAAACATAGCTTGCTAATCTGCATCTCATCTCTCTTGCACACCCAAACAAGGATCACATGTGGACAAGGCAAATAGAGACTTAAGGTTTAAATCAGGGAACAAGCACATCTGCCATCTATAGATAAGGATCCTTGCAGTGTTCACTCCCGATCCTTGCCGTTTCCATTTCTGATCATTAAGTCATGCACGTGTGGTCCTAGCAGAGTCCAGTATGAAATCCCAAAGGATCCCCTCTCTCCACTTCTTAAAGCTTTAAGAGGAGAAACTATAGAAAGGTATCACGTTATCATGGTAATAATGCAAAGCTTCTTTGAGAAGAATGCAAAGAACATCACAATAGTTTTAGTCACCTATTATGAATTAGAATCCAGATTAAACTTCATTGTCAAAAGAACATATTACAAGGTGGTATTCTAGTGTTTTCTTTATTAGTAATTGTGCTAGTTTACATAATGGTAATCCTTTGAAAATGTCAGCTTTATCTTCACCCAAACTGATATGGTTATCTTGGTGTTGGCAGTCTCCCTTGTACCTAGTCTAGGAGATGTCCACGTGCTCCAAAATGTCACCTTTGTAAAAGGTAGTTAGTTGCCTTACGATTGTAAAGACAACCTTGAAAACAGGAATACAACATGCACTATCGCAATGATTTCTGCCTCAATCAACAGCTGTATGAGGCATGAAATAACCTCACTCATCTCCATTCTCCTGCTTCTTGCTCCCCAGCCTGGCTCCATGGAGCCAAAGGGCAGGGAAGAGGACAGAGCTGGCTTCTCCTGCTTCCTGATTGCAAGCTGAAAGCTGAATGTGCAGGTGCTTAAACAGTCCTTCCTCAACAGTAGATGCCAGGGTCCCCCGTGGCTGAGCAGAGCCCCTGAACCTAGCTATGAGCAGCTTCTCCTTGTCAGGGAAATCCTATCCTCCAAAAGAAAAGCACATGTTACCTCATGATAATTTTTCAGTTGTGAACCATAGCAGTGTGCAGAGGTTGGAAGCAGGAGACTGAAGGGCTTTTCATGATAGCAGAGTGTATTAACATTGCCAAACCAGGCAGGTCAGCTTTGCGGGAACAGGTCGCAGGAGGCTGATCAATTTTGCCAGAAAAAAGCTGATGGGATGCTCTTCATTTGTCCTCCTCCTCCTCCTAACATCCCCGTGGAGATGGTATTGCTCTAATGGGGCTGTGCTGTCAGAAACTCCCCACAACCAGCACACTGGGAACCCCCAAAGGCTGCTCTAATTTATTCCACGTGCCAACCAGCCTCGGGGCCATTAGAGCATCTGTAGTTGAGCAAAATACGGCAAAACCCTGTCTCTCCTGCACCTGTCCACGGGAAGTCAGGTTGGGATAGGTATTTATAAACCGCTCAAGTATGTCCCTATGCACATCTGTGTATGCATATGTATGTTTAAATATTTGCCTGTGTTTATGCACATCTGGTTTGTGCACATCCTTTCACAGCATCTGATGAAGTGAGCTCCAGCGCACAAAAGCTTGTGCCACACACACACACACACACACACACACACACACACACACACAAACTAATTGAGATCATCTATAAGGTTCAAGTCTACCCTGCCTTCAGATTAATGCATCTGGCTCTCCCTCCATGTCCCTATGCCAGGATGATCCTACCATGACCAGCTACCATTGCTTCAGGACCACTTGCTGATAGCACCGTGCAAAGTTGGTCCTTAGCAGGGAAATGGATTTGCCCTATGAGTCACGGGCGACAAAGGTCCACTTGCTCATGCGGAAAGTTTGTGCGCTTTCAGTTCAGAGGGTTTTTCTTTTCTTCTTTTATCCTAAAGAACATTTTACCATTCAGAGTCTGTTTCTCTCACCTCAGAGTGTGAATTGAGAGACCCCTCCACCCCCCTCATCCTGCTAACAGTGACAGGAAATAGTAAATATAGATGCAAAAAGGTCCCCGTGGAGAACCACAGATGAAGTTGTCTGAGCTACTCTAACAAAACAAATTTGTGACACATTTGATAAATGGGACACATTTGATAAATGGAAGTATAGGGGACTCACAAAAGGAACGTTTTACTTGAGGTCACCAGGCCTCTGGCTACAGCCTCCAAATGCCATGAACCCTGAAAAACTAACTTATTGTTATTTCCCCATTACATTGGGTCCTTTTCACTTTAAAGAAATTTAATTCGGGGAGCTGGAGAAGGTATTGAAAGTAATACAAGTCAAAGTCACTTAAATAGAACATGTACTACCAAAGATACTTTAATAGAAGAAATCCCAAAAGAAGCAATTTCTTCCTAAATCACAGCTTCAGGTTACTTAAATGGGGATAATTTTTGGCTGTGGGCCCTCCAGTAATGCTAATACAGCTAATAAAGCTGTATCATGCTCCTGGCTTGTCTTGAGCACCTAGGATATGGCTTTGGCATTTATAATATAAATAGAAGCCTAAAGCCATGCTTGTTGAATGAACTTCAGAAATGTGATCATAATGCCAGTAATGGGTTGACCACATAATCTGAAGTAATTAGAATTTACCAAGTATCACAATATATAGATTGTTAATCAAGGCACCACTTTTATTATTGAGCATAGCTCTTTCATCTTCCTCTTTTTTCATAACATAAGCCGTTGAGCTGCCTTGAATGAATTCTTGCTTTAAGTCCAATAGCTGTGGTTGGACTAGAATATAATGACAGGTCTCCCCTTACTTGTATGGTTGTAAATCAAGAACATTTCCACAGAAAT
The DNA here is from genome assembly GCF_000455745.1 of Alligator sinensis. NCBI lineage: Eukaryota > Metazoa > Chordata > Crocodylia > Alligatoridae > Alligator > Alligator sinensis. The sequence continues at coordinate 1,949,940 of NW_005841952.1, forward strand.
CAATGGAATTTCATTAGCTTAAAATGAAGAAGACTTAAGCCTATGGTATCGCCTAATAGTCCATAACTCACAAGGCTAAATCAGGATAGAAAATAGACTCGGATGAGTCCTTCTTTAGTGCAAGACAGCATCCTCTGTGGTTACTAGTCCTGTTCAGACAAGGAAGCAAATTCTGTGGGGCCTGGTCCTCTTCCTCACCTGCTTTAAACATATATTAACCAATTATATCTCAACCATGTAACCAATCCCATTGCAGTGACAGAGCATCGGCCCCCAGTTTTTAATCTGTTAGCAGGCTGTAGGGTCTTCCTTGTGTTTCTGGTTTTGTGCCTTATAGTTATGTGTGAGGATTTGAAGTGGCCATTTGGGGAAATCCTTAGCTAAAATGTTGCAGGTGAATGGAGGGGACTGGATTTCCTGGCCCAGGTAGCCTCTTTCAGTGCTGTGTTCCCAAGCCCCATGAGACAAGTCTGTTCTGCAACAATACCAGCTGACAAGGCCAGATAATTATGACAAGATTGCCCCAGATGACACAAAGCAGAGGAATCTGTCCAGCTCGACAAAGCATCCCCTTTTACAAACAGTCATTTCTCCTTGCCACTTCTGGGTTGGGAGAGCACATGTAATCCAGTTTGGAGTGAGATAGGGCTATGGATCCCCACCTTCCTTACAAAACTTCCACTGACTTTAGTGGCAGCCAGAAGGACATCAAACATTGAATTAGTTTTACTTTTTATAAAAAGGCAGAAATCAAAAGCTTTCCTGTAACTCAGACCAAAATCATTTCCCTAAAGTTCAGAGCTCCTCCACCCACTAGTCACTCAGTGCAGACACAGACCTGAAAAAGCACTGATTGAAAAACAAATTCCCATAAGTGCCTATTTATTTCACTCCAATACAGTTGCTTCTGTTCATAATTTCTCCAATGAGTGTTTGCTTGGAGGAGGCACTTCATGTAAGGTCACAAATCATTTTCACAAAGTATATTGCAGATTTCAGCATGATCAATTCTGGCTGTGAAGAAACAGCCTGGATTTACTGCCTGGCCGTAAAGCCAAACAGGAGGAAAAAACAATCTCGTTTTAGTTGCATATGTTGGGCCAAAGCCTCAGATCTTGACTTCGGTAGAGCTCCCTTACAGTTTACTACAATGGAGCAGTTTTGAACAGATTAGATTTGATTTGCAGAGATGCTGAATGTATACAGGTATTAACTTGAGTGGCAGCCATGGCTGCTCCTCACTTCTGAAAATCAGGCTCACTAATTCAAAATGTATCCTCTTTTCAGCCATTGGATCAACTTTGGTCCAGACTAGTAAGTAAAAGAGACTTTATTCACTGAATGAATCTATTATTGTCTTCACTGGCCTGTTAGGTTGATAAGCCTCAAGCCTTGGCTTCAAAACCCCTGCCACAAACCTTGGTTCTGTTGGGAATTTCAGATGAAATCCTACAGGTCAAAGAGATGAAAATACTGAAACCTCTTCTCATCCGTGGATGAACCAGTTAAGAAGTTTATTTTGGAATAAAAGTGTCCGTATGGGGAGATATACCAATATAATCAGAGTGGTAAAATTATACCAGTATAGTCAAGCTGCTAAATTTCTCCATGTAGATGCAACTTTCTTTAGAAAAAGAGCAGGGGGCTGGTACATTGTACTTTGAGAAAGGCAGCTCATGTTTCACAACTGTTTTCTTTGGCAGGGGATTTTCAACCGGTTCACAAAGAAAGTGTGACTGTGGAGGAGGGAAAGGATTTAAAGCTACTCTGCAATATGCCCGGAGACAGCAAATCGGACTTGCAGTGGTCAAACCCACAGGGCTTCATCATTTTTCTAAATACCCATCGGGGTAAGTGTGAAAACCAAGGCACAAACCCTTTCCCATGAGGCAGGGGAAAGGTGGGCTTTCCTAGCTCCCACCTAATGTGGCATTTGACTCAGCTAGAGCCTAGCCATTTAGATCTAGTCTGCAATTAAGCCACTTTTCTACAGGAAGTTGATGAAATGGAAACCCCACCAGAGTGGTTTGTGAAATGGGCCTCAAACGATGAACTGTACTTACCACAGACACCATTACCCCTGTGCAGAAATGTGGCCTGGTCTTAAAGGGACTGAGCATGCTGTTGATGAGATCTGACTGATCCAGGCAGCAGTGGCTGATCCATTACTTACAGTCCCCATTGTTATTTTCTCTATTAAAGAGGTGAAGGTTTTGCTAACAAGTGGGATGACCAGTGACTTCTCTAGCTGTGGAGACTGCCAAGCTATACAAATACCTTGTCTGCTCCTTCCCAGGTTCTGCCTGCACCCATATACCATTTCATCATTCCCAGACAGTAAACTCTCTGGATTAGGGGAGTGTCTTTCTGTTAGCTTTTGTGCATTCATTCTCCTATCACAAAAGGGGCCTGCTTGTTTTTGGGACTAGTCTGCTCTACAAAGCTTTGCCAGGAGAACCTAGAGCCCCCCCACATGCATGAAATTCCTCTGCAGCACCAAAAGCCTCCTTTAAACCAACTCTGCCAAGCACTGTAAGGTTTCTGTTGTTGTCCAGAAGCCAGCAGAAGGCATGTGTAGAAGCTCCTGTACCTCGTGCCACGCTCCCTTCAGCAACAGATGCTTCCCAGACAGCACTTCTCACTGCTGGCTGGGAGTCGGTAGAAGCTCCTGGATGCGTTTGCTCTGCTGCCTGTGCCCAAAATTTCTGGCAGCAAGGGGATGAGGCATCTATGAGTGTGTCCCCACAAGTGGGAATGTGCATTTCCCTAGGGGCAAATGGCAGTGGCATGATGTGTACCACTGCTACTTGTCCCTGAGGAATACACCTCTGGCGTGCAACACGTTATCCTAGGTTGGGTAGGGAAGTCTGGGACCAGCAACTATGCTCACCCCAGCAGCCTTGCCTGGGGTCCTGCAGCCACAGTGATCCTGCCGCCATTTGTGTCGCCCCACTTTTTTTAGGCATGGGTTTTTTCATCTCTGGGAACGCCTGCATGTGCAGTGTGTGCAGCATCACAGATGTGTCTGTGGTGCTGCATACTGCACATCTGTACTCATCTGGACACACCTCTGAGAACAAAGTTATCATGAGGCCCGCAGACTAGGTGCCTGGGAAACTAATGTTGAACAGGGAAGTGTCTCATGAGTTTGGGTACCTGAACCAGGACTTTTTGAATCATAATTTTGGATCTGGGTGTCTAAACTCCACATAGGCCCTGCTTAGGTTCCCATGTCCTTTACTGGATGCAGCATTAAGGCATTGGCAAACATCCTGCCAATTTGACTTCAATCCCGACACGGTATTACAATACACAACACAAGTTATCAAGTGCAGTCTACATAGTCAAATCCCCACTAGCATAACTATGCTGATTTCAGACCAGTTGAAGATTTGGCCCTAATCCTAGAAGGATGTGTGATAATCTCCCAGTTGAATGTATAGTATTATATAACTACCAAATATGAGGACAAGCATTTGTAAAGCACCCCGATCAAAACATCAGTGTTTTTGCTTCTCTCCGATGTTAGTAGAGGAACAGAGCTCTGCATCACATGCAGACACTCTCATTTTCATTCTGAATAAATCCCATAAATGCTTCTTGTAAGAAGCTCTGTGACAAACTGCCCGATTAATCATTTTCTTCTACCCTCTTTAGAGCAAAAGATGTGTGCGCCTAACCCAGCTCTCTTTCATACATTACAGAAATTTGATTTTTTTTTTCCACAGTTAGTCATTTCCAACAGTTAAAATGCTCCTTTATTTTTATCATTAGTCCAAATACTTTTAAAAGCCTCATGGGAAAGAAAAGGAAAAATAAAATCAGTTTGAGGTCTTCGAGTCTCCCTGGTGGCAAGTCCAGTTCCTCAATTTCAGTTCACTTTAAAGGCACATGGTTACTCTCTCTGCTGTGATTGTGGTGAGAATCAATGCAAATTGCTCAGCTCAGACTAAGGGGTCACATAGCAGAAAGAGGAAAGAAGGGGCTGGGTAGCCATACGAAGGATTAATATGCTGAAGGATCTCTATATCCTAGGGAAAGTGTTCATTAAAGGAAAACTGATTAATCAAAGTTAGAAACAAGGTTTGCGACTACAAAATGTTACTGAATCCTCAGGTGTAAGGTTATCATTACCTTTATGTCGGTCACAGAGAAATAAGGTCCAGAGAAGTGAAGTGACTTGTATGAGGTCACATAGTGATTGGGACAGAAGTTCAATAAACCGATTTAACCTAAATCAATTAAGTCTGATATTATGTTCATCCTAAACCAGTTCAGTGCATATAAACCACTTTCAAAATTGCTAAAACTGCTGTTGTGTTGCAGATTTGAACTAGTTTCCGATTGCTTACACTGGTTTGTGTGTCATTTCTGTCCCTAGCTAGCGAGTCATTTTGAGGGACAGAAACAGAACTCAATTCCCTCAAGTCTCAGTCCTCATGATAGCACAGCCCCTTCCCCCTCACCAAGCTTCATCTTTCTAGCCACTTAGAGAACCCAACTCATCATGGCATTTGATAGCTACGAACAAGTGTACAATGAATTCAGCCCTGTGAGGGAGGAATGTCTAAGCGGATGAAGCCGCATGCTTTGGTGGAAAGGACGATGGACTGGGAATCAAATTAGGGTCTGGACCTGATGATCTTATGAGGTCCCTTCCAGCTCTAATGTCTTTGAAATAATGTGCATTGCGGACCAGCTCTGCCTGCTGTCTGATATGGGGCAAGTCATTTCCATGTTTATCTACCCTCTCACTTTTAGTTTCTACCCCAAAGAGATGTATAGTTCAAATAAATTATATGAATTAGAACCAAGTGCAATGGGGCCCCAGTCTTGGCTGCGGCTATAGTAATGGTAATGTTATACCCATTTAACAGATGGAGAACTGGGGCAGAGAGATTAAATGATCTGAACAAGATGAATCAGGATGTCTGTAGCAGAGCACAACCACGAACTCTGGTTACCCGAGAGCCAGAAGGTGGTCTTGGGTACAAGCCCAACCTATCTGCCAAATCATTAGTTACTTCCACCTCCACATACTGTATATTTTCAGTCATCAGTACATCTGTATTTCCCAGTTCCAGCTACGAATATTTTGCAGTAGAATTATTTGTTTATACTGAAAGCAGACGAATTTTTTAAAGTAGTTCACGCATGGTTAATAAAACCAATTCCCCCCATTATCACTTTGCATAACTGTGTTGCTCTTGGCTCCCTTAAGCCAAGGGATTTACTACACTATCCTTTTCTTTTTTTCCCCCCTTACAGGTTTAAGAGACCAGAGGTTTGAGCTTATCCATTATTCAAAGGATGAATTATTGGTCAGCCTGTCTAAAATAAGAGTACAGGATGAGGGTGTGTATACATGCTTTGACTATGGCACACCAGTCAGAACGAAGACTGTGAATGTGATGGTGTTAGGTAAGTCCCAATGAAGGAGTGAAATATATATAAGTACCTAATAAAATCTAGGCTCCTCCTATCATTCTGCCTGAGAACAAAAGGTTACCACATTATACTTTAGTTTTAAGTACTGATATTGTAGTGTTCACTGGGTTCAGTGAAGACTGGTATATGTGAATGAGGAGAACTAGACAATAAACTTTATTTCTGAAGCAGCTAGCCTTTGCAGACCCTTTGTCCATCTCTCCCAGGAACTGGTGAGGGACCATCTCCCACTTCGCAGGTCTTCTAATGTAGGAAGCATCTCTAAAGTCTAACTTTTACCACCACAGCCATGACATGCCATGAATAAATAACACCTGTGGATAGTAATACATAGGAAAGGAGGAGGGCAGCCACTGGGAAGAAATAAAGCCATTTCTTTGTGTGGCTCACAGACAACTGGATTGTCAAATTACTTGGTTAGGGAAGATTTGTGCTTCTTAATCTTTCTGAGTAACTGAATTGGGGTTAAGAAGGGTCCTGGCATCACAGACCAGTTCTCGCAGACTCCTGTTTAAATCTGTGGCACACAAAGATGGCATATGGAAGAGCCCCAATTACCTCGTGAGCTCAAATGAATGGAAGCAGGCAATGGCAGAGCCCAGCAGCAGCTCAGCAAGAAAGTAGGCATGAGGTGGGCAGATGTTTTTATAGGTATATAGGCACCTTTCTGCATCTTCAGGTGCCTTAATATCTCTAAAATTCAAAGAGTCCAGAGCACCAGTCCTAGGGTTAAACCACAGCAAAAGTGTCTTAGATTATGTATCCTAAGTGCAGTTTGTTGTATCATCAACCAAATTCCTTGTCTCCTTCATTCTTGGTCAGTGCAGGATGAAATATTGCCTTGATTTCTCCCCCAGAGGTCAGGGTTTGAATTACAGGGAAGCTCATGGGGCTGAGCCCCCCCCCACCCCCCATTAAGAGAGGAGAGCCACCCTATAAGATTTGAAAATCATAACCAGGGGTTGGAGATCTCCAATTATAATAGGGCATCATGATGGGCAGCCCAATTATTTTTTTGCAGACCCCACCAAGAGTCAAAGTGTAATTCAAACCCTGCCAGAGATCCCTGTTGTGCCTCATTGGATGCAGAAGCAGTAGAGCCAAATCGTTTCATCACCCTCCCCACTTCCCCTGACTGTAAGGGATGCACTGGGGACAGAAAAAAAAAAGGATGGAGAGAACACACTATCCTCTACCTACACTCAGCTGATAGACAGCCTTTTGGGAACTGTAGCCAGCTGTCACAAGTTGAAACAGCCACCAAGCTGCCCTATCCTGCAAGGCCCCAGCAAAAATTAAGGAAACATGAGTCAGGGAGTGTATCTTCACATGCTGTAAAAAAAATAGTGCAATGTATCTTGGCTGGGAACTCCTATAACTGAAATCATGAGTAATAAGATATCGCAAGATGCGTTTAAAATAAATCAATCAATCATGAAACTGAGTGCAAAGGATGTCCTAGTTCATTGTGTGTCTCCTTGTTGCAGCGGCTCCTTCCAAACCACAGCTGGAGGCATCAGATATTATTGCTGATGGTAAAGAAAGAAACGTTGTACTAACTTGCTCCACACAGGGAAGCAAGCCCCCTCCCCGCATTACCTGGCTGCTAGACAATGGGATAGAAGTCTCTGGTAAGTTTTAAATAGCGGTGGTCAGACTTTGTTTTAAGTATCATTTCTTTATCATATCATTCTTTAGCGCATTTACATGGGAGAATGAGACACTCTTACTGCACAAAGTACCACTCTGCCCCTTGGTCTAGGATTGAGGGAACTCAGCCCCTGATCTTGGAGACCAGGGAACAAGACAATGGCTGAATTTCAGAGTTTTTCTTAGACTATCTGTAGAGGGAAGGGCCCAATATGAACATTCACAGACTCAGAACAGTCAGCCTTGTGCCTAAATTCAAGGATTTTAGAAGCCCAACTCCCATTGAGATCCGTGAGACTTGGGACCTCTTTGAGAATCTGTACCTTAGTACTCATAACACAATTTTCAAAGCACACGTGAATTAACGCTCTGAATACCTCTGGGACTAAGCTTCCTCATCTATAAAATGGGGCAGTGGATGACCAACATGTGCCAGGGCACAGAGTAATTGCTCACACCAAGTCCCATTGCTTACAGGGGGTGGCATAACCTGCCCTCCCTTAATTTGCTCAAACCACATAGCAACTCAGTATCATCAAAACCAAGATTAGAACTCATGAGATCCTCATTCCTAGCCCTGCATTTATTCCATCGGACTATGATGTCAGTCTCAGCTAATGAGGTTTCATCATTTAGTGCTCTAGCGCCTCAACAAGGACATGCATCGAGAGAGACAACTGAACAGGCAGTGAGACTTGCTAAATTACTAGCCTGATTTTTCTTGTTTGCAATGCAAGCAATTGCTTTAAATAGTGTTCCAATAATAACTACCTTGCTGGCCAATGCAGTAGCATGCGTGAAAAGAAATGCAAGTCACTGACAGATTTTGGGCAGGGAGAGGAAGAGAAGTGGAATACCTGAGTGCTGATCTTTGCTTGCAAGCAGGCTTCCATTTTATTTTGGGTTACAAAGCAAAGCTTAGAAACCTTAGCCTAGTATCTTGATGCAAGATATGTTTTAAGAACCCCACCAAGAGGGTTTTAGTGATTAAGGAGAGTTCGTCAGTCTTTTGACATTAAAAGTAGTAGATGATTCAGACGCTGTTAATGTCTGATGTACCTTGTACTGAGTAAAATCATTTACAAAATATTGTACCTTAACAAGTTTGGAGATCAGATTATGTTCATTTAATAGGGAAGCCTAGTGAGAGTTGAAAAACTGCAGCTTACCCAATAAACTCTCCTGGAAGTTGAAATCTTTGTGTGGTAGGGGAACAGCCAGAAACTGGAGCATCTTATACCTAAAAGAGCAAGGCGACTTTTGACCTTATGTTCCACCAGCATCTGGGAACCCTAATTGAACAACTAGAGTCATATTGTTGCAAGCTGCTGTCATTTGTGATTAGTCTAATTAATTAAAGGTTTTAGGATGGGGGTGGTATGAAAGGTTGCTGATTTATCTTGTCTGTTCACAGGATAGGCAAATTAGTGGATTATTACTTTGAATGGAAAAAAATCTATTGTTCTGAATGACAAATTAAAATCTTCCTCTACAAAGGAGTAAAAAAGCAGAATTGAATAGGCAAGAGATTTCTCCGATTCAAAAGTATATGTAGTATCATAGCTAGTAGGCAGAAAATTAGATCCAAGAAGAGGTTTTAGCCTAAAAGTATAAATGGCAATTTGTGTTATTGATCAAGAGATATCATGAATTCATTTTAAAAGATTAACATCTGCAGTAGATAGTGACCCTAGAAATCACTGCGTTGCTAACAAACTTAAGGGTAATAATTTGAAAAAACAGTTATCTATGAAAATTGCTTTAGCACATGTGTTCAGTATTGTCATGTGTCCCTTTAGATCATTAACTACACCTTTGCTTTCCATGTGGTACCGATGATCAAGGGCCAATGTCATTTAATGGACTGAGCGCTAAACCAGCAGTCCAGGAAGCCCCAATTTGGCTCTGCCAATAGTTAATTATGTATCCATAGGCAAATTATTTAATCCCCAATATCCCTTACCCCTCCTGCAAAATAGGGATTATGTAGCAATTAATACATGGCTTCGAAAATTAAACAGAGCTGTATTATTATCATTATAAGAATGAAAATATTGGACATGCGTGGCAAATATTTATAGACTTAAAAACCACTTTGCAGAAATATAGTACCAAACCCCAGAACAACTTCACTATTGTTACAATGCTGCAGGCCCAGGGCACCCAGTTTTTTGTGCCGAACCCAGATCCTGATCCTGCTTCAAAAGTAAAATCTCCTACTTCTTGGGTTTAAGTCCCTTTGCAGGATATAGCTATGCCATGCAATTGAGTAGGTTTTTTTCCCATTCAGTAGAAATCAGTGGTGAAGGAAAGCAAACACACACACAAACACTTGCACACACACCAGCCATTTCACTGCAGCATGCTGCGTGCGTGATCAGTGTTAATATGGTAGAATTTGCTTATAGTGAACTGTGAACTCAGTCAGGTGCAGTGAAACACCTGGGTTACTTCAACGCACTGAAGTGAACTGAACTGCAATTGAGCCATGCTGTTAGACAACAACTTCATTCTGCCGTAATCCATTTACACAATAGAACACACTCATATGTCTTTAGCAGACCAAACGTAATGCTGATTTGTGGTTGGAAAGTTTTTAATTAAATTGTTTTTGACTTAAAAACTTAAGTGTTTTCCTCAAATGGTTGCTTAGGTGACACCAAGCACAGGTTTGAGCACGACGGAAAGAAATGCAACACAACCAGCACCCTCACAGTCCATGCGTATGGCAAGAATTCAATAGCCAGCTGTGTCGTTCGCCATGAAACCTTCAGAGAAGAAAAACAGATGGTGTCTTTCCGGTTTGAGCATCTCGGTAAGAACCTTTCTTATTTCAGCAGTTTCAGACAAGATCTGCCTATTGAGAAACATCAGGCAGTGGATTAGGGCCCTGCTCTGAGTACACACCCCTTAGCAGGAGCTCTAAAATGTACAATAGCTGGATAGGCTCATGGCTACTAATGTAAGGGGCACTCCTGGCCAGCACCAAGTCAGTGCCATTGCACAATTTGCACTGCCTTAGTAATAGCTCTGCTCTTGGACCAGTAGAGATTCTTTCTTGTCATTTCAGGGAGAGCAAAAGACTGTATTTCAATCCTTAAAGCTGCTCTGGCTGTCTACACTCCAGTCCATTTCAAAGTGAAGCAAGCTGTCTCATATATATTGTGCACTAGGAGCATCCATGTAGCTCAGAGTAACTAATGCACTGTAAATGCACATTCCAGCTTCCTTCATGCTAATTGCCCCAGGTAGACGAGTCCCAAATCACCCCATGCCTCATTTTACCCATCTTTAATGTGGATCAAATTCTTCTCTGACTTGTACTGATATTGTCAGACCCAACCAATATTTGTAAAGAGTTTTGATCACTTCAGATTAAAGGAATTGAGAAAAATTTAAAGTATTATCATTTTCCAGTGACTACTACAGACTCCACTACAATGGCATTAGAAATGAGTACGAGGACCTCTGAGAATCATCATTATACAGGTAAGCGTATTTAAATAAAGCCACTGACCTTAACAAAATAAAATCCTTCATAATATCAATGATTGAAGGTCCTAATTTTAATGCATTGTCCGTTCCCTTAGAAACAGAAGAAACTGCTACTGAATCTATGACACTGCCATCCCCTGCTGGCAGATCTCTAGCAACAAGTGCCCAACAGGAAGATAACTCTTCTCAGATGACTGCTGGTTGGTTCCACATTTTAAGATCTTTTCACTGCAGTAAATTAAACAATGTCAGTTTGGAAGCCGAGCCAAATTAAAGCAATCCTGAGCTTAGAGGGGAAAGATTTGATGTTGCCAGAATGAGTGGCCAGATGTGTAAATGCTAGAAATGTTAATGGTATAATTTTAATGGTATGTACTGAGTTCACCTGGACATTAAAGTGTCTTTGTTCATAATGCAGACAGAAAAAACAGTTGCTACATATGAGTACAGCATATGGCTCACACTGTGTTCAGAACTGTTGTTCACCTCAAGTGACTGCTATAGAGTCCAACCCAAATATCAGTGCAGTTCTCTCTAAAATTTCCCCTGCAATTTATTGCTAAATATTTTTAAATTCAGTTTCTCCTTATTCCATATAATTTGGATGAAAAAAAAATTGTACAGCTGACCTTAAATGAAAACCTTAGAAGCAACCAGCTCTGGAACTTGGAGAAGTTTAAATCTGAATTCATACTTTGAGGGGTGCACTTACGGGTGAAACATATTCTGATTTTTATATCTTATTTGATGGATTCCTTTAGGGTCTGACCAATCATCGATTCCTCCCTCCATAACAGAGGAAACATCTATTGCCAGCTTACCAGCTCTGCCTACCCACCAGAAAGAGCAACTAAACATCACCACTGCTTGTAAGGACCATGCTTTTTCTTGTTTTAAATGACATTGAGTCAATTTGTTTAAACTGACATATGTGGAATCCATGAAACGGCTAATGAGAGCAGTCTGATGTTCCTAGCATTGCAAAGTCCCTTGAAATGTAAGAGTATAACACAATTGAGCAAAAGTGATTGTTTTAGAATTGTATCCATTGTAGAAAGATATTGTGGCCCGATCCTTAACTGATATAAGTTATCATAGCTCCATTGATGAATCTGCCTTATGCTATTGATATGATTGATTACAGCTATGAAGTTTTTAAACTTATCCTTATGGGTGCACTAGATGGCACTGTGCAACAGGCTAAAAGAGGGCAAGCCTATTCAGTGTGCCTGAAATGGCAGGTCTAGTCAAGTGCTAAACTGCAAAATTGCCCCCATGTACCAAAAAAAAAAAAAAAAAAAGAATTACATTACCAACGTGTGCAAATTCAGATACATCAACAGCAAGACTTCCTAAACCTGTAAGAGGTTCCCCCTGGCTCAGAGAGATTTGGAAATAGATATTAGAAAGCTCTGTCCTACTGAAGTCAGTGTAATCTGTGCCTTTGAACTCCTCCCTCTATTTGTATAGCATCAGTTGATACAGCATGTAGACCAATTTTGTTATGTGTGTTTTGAGTTTTCCCTAGGCTCTAGTTGTAGTTTAGTTACATCTGTGTAATTAAAAATACAAAATATTTCTCTCTATTTCTTTAGGGTCAGAAACAACATCAGGTGCAACAGTAAATGAGGAATTCTCTGGTACAGAAGAATCAGCAATTAGTGAAGAATATACTCAGAATTATAATGTCACCACTGGTACGCTTAATAATGAACTATGAGCTTTAGTGAACTGGGTGCAGAGAGGGGCAGCAGGGAAAAGGGAAAGGAAAGGAAAAAAAAAAAATCAAAACATTTTCTCATTTCAACTCTACAGAGCCACAAGGAACAATGAATGACACAGACAGAAAAAACAGTACAGATACACCAACTGTAAACCCTGAAGAAGTAATTCAAAACTACAGCACCACTGGTAAATGTCTTAAGACTAAAACAATAGCATCATTTGCAGCTGAGGAGCAGGGAGTCCAGGGTCTATGCATGCTGAATGATCTTACTTGGGTCACTGGGCCACTTAAACTCTACACTGAGATCATTAAATCTTTGCAAGGAATTTGGATCTCATTTGCAATGGGCATCCACACCCCACAGCTGATTTTGAAAAACTCGGTTTCCTGTATGGAAACCCAGAAATCAAAGTACATGAACACAGGAATGATTTAAGACTTTGCTTCAGTGGGTAGGTGGTGTCTCATACTTTGAAGATGGAAAGTATTTAAAATTAAAAGTAGTTAATGATGTCTTGAGGTAAAGATGTTAGTCACTTTCTCCACTTACATTTTCTCAGTGCACAGCTCAGTAACAGGGGCTGAGGGTGTGACTGTAGATTCAGCTCATTGGAAACAAAGTGATGATTCCTGTTTGCAAATGCAAAACCATTTGCTTGAGAAGAAAGGTGTTTTATTCATGTCTTCACTCACTAACATTGGGTGGGATGCTTAAAAATGCCTTTATCCCATTGGTGTTCGCTTGGGTACTTTCCCTCCCAATCCCCACAACAGCATTTATTACAACCCTAAGTAAGAATTTCCATAACCCATACAGAGAAGTTCCAAGTGTCACCAAATACTGATTTGATTAGACTGTGTATCAGGTATGTACATAGCTCAGATATCTGTAAAGAGTTTGCTGAAGGGGGAAAAAAAAAAATCAAAACATTTTCTTATTTAATTTCTATAGAGCCACAAGGAACGGTGAATGGCACAGACAGAAAAAACAGTACAGATACACCAACTATAAATACTGAAGAAGCAACTCAGAACTACAGCACCACCGGTACATTTCTTAAGACTAAAACAATAGTAGCATTAGTGACATGAACTTGCAGCTGAGAAGCAGGGACCCTAGTTCTAATCAAATCTACAAGCTCAGGATGTGATGCTGGCCAAGTACCTTAACACGTATACATTCCAGTTTCCTCAATTGTAAAAATAGTGACAACGCCACTTCAAACAACAATAATAACTGCAGATCCTTGGAGGTTTAACTACTTGACTCTCCTGCAGTGCTTTGAATATATATCATAATTAATGTAAGCAAAAAGATATAAAGCCAGCGTCAACTACTGTAAATCAACATAGGACCAATAAATCAATGTTCCATAGGAAATTATGAAAATCTGGCCCGCCTGCTTTCCCTGGAGTTATTAAATGGGGAATCGCTGATCAGTACTATAATATACTAATTGTTGGGTGACTTCCTAATAAGGCTTGGCTGGTGAAAATAAACCTAAGTCTATTGATTCCAATGGAGTTTTGCGTGTGTATGCCAGTAGATTTGGCACAATCCCTCTGGGTCATGGTGAAGAAGTGTACATGGTTGCTTCCTAGGTTGTATGCATTTTCTGGGACCCCAGTCCAGAGCCAATAGGAAAATCTCCCATTGATTTCAGGGGACTTCATCTCTGAATCCAGTCTTCAGGACTGTCAATTTGCAATGTACAGTCACCAATGATCGCTGGTGTGCTAAAGTACTTCACATTATCTACCTTGTCTATTCCTTTATTTCTGTTGAACTAGCCTCTGCGTCCCTAGCATGTCACTTAGGAATGCTCTCTACTTAGATAGTCCTCAACATAAACTCCCTAAGAATCACAGTTCACACTCTGACTGAAAACCATTTATTTCTTTGTTAGAAATTAAGATCAAGTCCAAAGAAATTGGAAACAAGAATAAGAAGCTTCTCCTACCAATCCTGGTGTCTTTACTCATTTTGGGGCTGCTCATTATAGTCCTGCTTTTTATGAGGAAGCTGAAAAAAGCACACGGAGTGTGGAAAAGAGGTGAGTGACTGCATAAATGCCAGTTACCAATATTGCTGGCAGTTTTGGATGGAATTAGATGATGGAGGGGGCTGCTAATAGGACATGGATCTTGTCACCTCTAGATCACTGGTTAAAATGAAGTCTATGTCAGCAGTGATTGCAATTTGTTACACGCAGCTATTCAGGATCCTATCTGAACTAGCAAATGGGTTTAAGCCTCAGTCTACATCACAAAAGTACACCCATCAGTCATTGGCACTAACTAGCTGCTCTTAAGCAGTCCAAGTACTAAATGGACATAGTGACTGAATCACCCTTGTAGGTCAGGATCTGTGCATGCTGGGGTGAGAGGTGCAAACATATGCAAGAGCCACAATTTATTACTGACATTTGTTATTTGCACAGAAAATGATGCTTCAGAACAGACCCTGGAGAGTTACAAATCCAGGTCGAATGAAGATAACCCTGTCCCCGAGAAGAACGGGCAAGGTAAGCTATCACCAAGCCCTAGTTCAGTGGAGCTCCCCTGCTAGAGTTTTGCTACCAGCTTCAACCAGGGCCGGTTCAGACCGACCACATTTTATGATTTGCAGAAGTGATTCCATTAAGAGGAAACACAAAGTCATATCGTGTTTGCTGGGGCTTTCATCTTAGCTAAACGAACAGAAGTTACTTGCCAGTTCATTTGACTCACTGCGCACACTTGCACTTCACCAGCATTGCCTTTACCCTGCCGTTCCAGTGCGAGGCCTCTGTTGGCTTCCTTGCTGCGAGGGGCATCACTGGAATCTACATACACAGATGCAGCTTTCGGTTAAAATGCAGAGCTTCCTGAAAGTGGGAGAAAGTTTACCAAGTTTTTTATAAAGTTCATTTTTAAAATAAAAAAAATATTTATGGAAAAATGTTACTAGGTCTAGAGTGTGCGTTCAGGGGAGGAAGGCAGCAAAAACCTCTTGAATGGGATTTTCACAGAAGCCTGAAGTAATCAAGAATATACATCCTGCAGGTTGGGCACCTTTGGAAATCCCTTTTTTATTCCAAAATGTTCACATTCAAGTTATTTCAACCAGCTTCAATATAAAGCACACAAGGCCATAAATCAACCTGCCCTGGCACATATCTCCATCTTCTCAATGTCTGATGCATCTAAAAGAGCTGATGAATGCATCCTATAGTGATGGATATCCTAGCAATTTGGGAAATTTAGATGTTAGAATTCCTAAACTTGCTAGGACATCTATCACTACAATACAGAATCATTACCTCTTAGAGAGTTATCTGCAATATCCCAGTTAGGATGCATTTTAGCTGAGCTCAGTCTCTCTGTCTATACAAAACCATTTACAATTATGCTTTTATTTTCCAGGTTTTAACCAGAAGTCCGGCATGCAATATGTAACTAATGGATATGCAGAAACTATAAAGAAGCAGCCAGGAGCTCAAGATGTTTCAGTATTTGCAAAACAGCTGGCCTCTGGAAGAGAAACTGATGTATAGCAATTAGGATTTTAAAATGGCATTGTACCACGTACAGAGGCACAATGTTCTCTTCTCCTGTTTATAGTGATCTGTTCCTGTGAAATCCTATGGATCCGTTTGATAATATCACAACAGGATTTCAAACTGAGACAGAAGTCCCTGATAAAATGGCTAATCTCAATCCAGATTCCAGTTCAGATAATCTATTAATGAAAAGAGGTAGATGAAACAGGTGCTGATAGGAATCTCCTGGTGACTTATGCTTTTAATGAGCTGTAAACTCCAACAGATTCAATTTGTGGGTGTCATAAATGGGGCAGAGATGTACCAGATTGCTGAAATGAGTCATCTGTGGTCCTGACAATGGGAATGCCCAGCTAGTTATAATACATACAATATACAAAATCACTGAGAGCTTCCTTCCACACTTCTGCAGCCTCCTGTCTAAACCCAGAACTAAGAGGCAGGGACTCCTGACAAAGTCACTCAGGTCAACAATTTTTAAACTGGGGAACCCAAAGAAAGCTGCACCCATTTTTCTCATAGCAGATTACAGCACTTCATCATAAAGAAAGTGTGCAAACCAGAGTTTTGATCAACAGTAGAGGGCACTGAGATTACTGCTGGAAGGCGATTTCCCTTTTGACACAAGGGTTGAGGATTTCATTATAAAAGGCTGTCAGCTTCCAGTCTATTTTAATATTGGTTTAACAATAAAATTTGAATTGTTTAATATTTAAACAGATCATAAGGCCATATAAGCAACCCTGGTTGGCTTGGTTTGTAAATGCTGTTTAATGATGAACAGTCACTTCTGAACAAATATATTTTAAATACTACATATCACTGGCATACAATACCCCCTTTATTATAAGGGGTAGCTTATGTGCAGAAAGGACTGCAAGATCAGGCTATTTGAAGGCCTTTGAAGAAGTCTGTTAAGAAACAGTCTGCTTTCAGTAGTGGTAGTTCTTCTACATGTTTCAATTTTACAATGAAACATTGTATTTTATCAAGTGAATTATGATTATACTTAATATGGCTTGTTTATTTCCCTTACTTAAAGTACAGTAATACTTTAGGCATTAGGAAACCACAGTCTTCACAGTAGGGTCTGTATAAAAGCACATTATATATGTGTGTGTGTATATATATATATATATATGTATGTGTGTGTGTGTGTGTGTGTGTGTGTGTATTTATATATCTATTTATATCTATATATGGATATAGATATACATATAGATATAGATATAGATATATATTGGAAGATGGGGGATACTTTTAATTGAGGTTTTTTTTCCAGCTGCACTGACTGATTTATCAGCATTGTTCTCTTCCTCCTTGTTTGTAGCAGACATGTTTGTTATATGACCTGTAGCTGTGATCAAACTCTGTCGTTTTATTATTAGAGTTTTCACTGATGAGCGTTTCAGCTTCTTCTCTTAAAATAACAATAATGAGCTGTTTAGAATGACATTTTTTAATAAACTGAATTTAAAAGTATAATTATGCTTTTTTTTTTTCCCCCCTAACCTAGTTTGCATGTCAGTGAATAATAAAATAGGCATACAGCTAACGATGCAGAAAAGGAAAAGCACTAGCGGTCACAACGGTATACCACATATTAAAAGGAATTAGCCAAGTCTCAAGTCTGCCAAGCATTAGGACAGTGCAAAAATCAATATGCTAAAAGGTAACAGATCTGTCAGACTGGCATCGTCATCACTGGCATATTCAGTTATCAGTTGTCAGGTAGTTAGGTTCCTGCCATGACAGTCGGTTTTTTGCATCCATCAGTTTTAATTGCCTGGGCTCACTGATGCTTTGATATTCCAATCCAGTTAAAGAAAGGAGGCTCTGGATGACTCCATTCTGTTGCAATGAGTGATCTTCAAATACATCAATGAAAAATGATCTAAGAGCTTGTTTAAACTTGAGCATATTTTTAATTGTTGCCTCCTTCCATAAATATGGTTTAAGCAACGGTGCTGTAGAAAGTGAAAAAAGGCACAGTCCCATACCCTAAAAACCTACAATTTTACAAAATACTTATGGACACACTTTACTTACACAAAAAGTTCCCTAGATTTAAAAGGGCCTCTTCAGGTGAGCAGCCTTCAGACGTGTGCGATTGCCTTTTTGACCTCAATTGAGCAATAGATGATACTGCGAAGCCAGAAGAGGGTGCCGCTGCTTCAAGTGTCTAGTTGTGTTGTCATCTTTGTTATAAAGGGCTTAATACAGTGGTTCCCAACTGTTTGGGATTTAAGACACCCCTCATTAGACTCAACGCACACTATGGAAATTGCTAGCTCTTCATTTTCACCTGTTAAAATAAAGAAATGTTCCTGTTGTAAAGAACTCAGAAAGACCCCAGACAGGTCAGACTGTTTTTAACACTATGGATGGCTATTTGAAATCTCTAGATTTATCTCGCGAATCATGTTTGCACACTTAAAAAATGCTAACATTGTGTGGCACCCCATGGGATCTTTGAAATGATCTCAAGGCACCCTGGTTGAGAAATCACTGGCTTAGTAAAATGAAAAACAACAAAACTTAAAGCTAATTCTCTCATCCAAAAGTGTGACCCTAAATCAGTTTGACAGCTTCCACTGCACAGCTGCCCACAATACCATTAGGCGCATGCAGTGAAAGTAAATTAAAATATGTATAACGCATATTGTACCCTATTGCTCTCATTACACGGACTACTAAGTATCAGCAGATTTGAACTAATGGGCCCACTAATCTAAACCAACAACATAATCTCCTGTTACAGATCCCATCTGAAGTCATGGTAATTTACCATATTCTCAATGGGGTTTTGATCTTGTTGAAATGCTATTTTTACAATGCTCTCCCATCTGAGAGAGGAGCCTCCTTTCCTCTTCCCTGGGCTACATTCATGTGCAAATTTGCCAGCAGTAATGATTAGACCTGTTGATGGTCCTCCCTCCCACCCCTCACCCTTTCCATTTGCAAATATGAAGCTGCCTTTTGCATAATCCAAGGTTGCAAAGCCTACATAGCCTGCCACGCTTTCACATTTTACAAAAGCACATTCACTTTATCCGCTCGTACCTTAGATCACATTGTTTCTTAGGCATGAGAAATGGGCTGTTGTGCTGGCTTGAGGATCGGAGGTCGCGTGTACCCCAGTGATGGACGACAGTCCCGTACCCGGTGCTAACGGGGGGCTGGAATAAACCGGAGTGAAACATAGGGGCTGCAAGGCTGTGTCTCGTTTACGGGAGAAAAATCAGCTCCCTTCCTCCCGGTGCAACATCCACTGGCTTCAACCAGGGGATTTGCTTTGATGCTCAGGGAGCACGTCTACACGAGACGCTTACTGCGCAGTAGCGTCCCGGGCCAAACCCGTGCCAAGACACTACCGCGCAGTGTTATTAGGCTACTGCGCAGTAAGTGTCGCTAAAAAAAAACCTGCGCCAGCGCTGCTGAGCAGTAGCGCGAGCGATTGCGCATTGCGTTAGTACTTCATCAACCAACTAAGCGTTAGACTTGATGCGCAGTAACTAGGGCACGTTCGTGGCCGTGTAGACGCGCCCAGGGCACTGGGTGCAGCCTGGCTGGGAAGACACTGGCAGGGGGAAACTGAGTCCCTGCTGCCAAGCAGTGCAGGTGCCCCCAAAGGGCGGAGAGCAGCTGGCACCTGCAGGTACCACAGGGGACTGAGCGCCCAGGCTTCACCCACGTACCTGGCAGGGCAGGGCCGGGCTGTTCCCCGCCCCCTTCCCCCCGGCTCTGGCATGGCGCGGCCCAAGCTGCGGGGCTGCAAGGGGAGGACGGTTCCATTCCGCACCGCGCGGGGGGTGAGGGGACAGCTCCATCCTCCCGCCCTTCCGGCCAGCTTGGCCTGAGCGTTTGTGTACGGTAACCATGGAGACGCTACGCCGGCAGCGCAGCGCGCGCGTCTTTGGTGTGTACACACATATATGTACGTGTGTGTGTACATTTCTGTGTACGTATAAGTGTATGTGTGTGTACATATATAAAAATATACGTGTGTGCATATAAGTGTCTGTGTTCGCATCTATATGTGTGTGTTCGTATATATAAATATGTGTATATATTTGTGTGTATGTATAGATATGCACTTGTGTAGATAGATACGCGTGTGTAGATATATATGCACACACATATCTATACATACATACGTGTGTGTACACATATATATGTATGTGTGTGTACATTTGTGTGTACGTATATATGTGTATGTGTGTATGTATATTTAAATATACGTGTGCATATAGATGCGCACATACATACGTGTGCGCATTCGTATATATAAATGTGTGTACATATATATATAAATGTGTGTACGTATATAGATGTGTAGATGTATATATGTACACACATACATATC
The DNA here is from genome assembly GCF_000455745.1 of Alligator sinensis. Classification (NCBI taxonomy): domain Eukaryota; kingdom Metazoa; phylum Chordata; order Crocodylia; family Alligatoridae; genus Alligator; species Alligator sinensis. The sequence continues at coordinate 1,970,167 of NW_005841952.1, forward strand.
TATACATACATACGTGTGTGTATGCATATATATGTCTGTGTATGTATGTTTGTGTGTATGTGTGTGTACGTATATATAAATATACATGTGCATATAAATGTGTGTATGTGTGTGCATCTGTGTGTGTGTTTGTATATATAAATGTGTGTGTACAGATATATAAATATGTGTGCATATATAAATGTGTGTGTATATAGATGTGTGTATAGATATATATATGTACACACATACGTGTGTGTGTGTGTGTGTGTGTGTGTGTGTGTAGCAAGATTTCCTACCGGCACTAGAGTAAAACTGGCTCGGGTCTTGGCGGCGTCTCCGCTGTCCGCAGGGTCCTGAACAAAAACAGTGAATTGGCCAGTTTGATACATTTCTCCTTGGCACACCTTCAAATAAAAAACCGGTAGAGAGGTCTGTCTGTATTTGCCAAAAGACAAAAGCTTCCTAATTGAGATTTCAAAGGCCTTTAATTTAGGTCAGTCTCATCCCCACTTTACAGCTGAGGTGTTGGAGGCACAGGCAGGTTATTCATTTGCTGAAGGATACACCGACCGTGGTAAAGCCAGAAACAAAATCTAAGTGTACGGATAAGTACCGTATTCATTGTACCGCCCTGGTTTTTATCAGGTCACATTTGTTAAGTGATCGTTACAACCATAAGAGCTCGGAGCTTTTTAAAAGAATAAATCCTTAAATTCTGAGCAAATTGATGAGTGAGTTTGTGCAGCGTATGGTGGAAAGATTTTCATTCATCACTAGTGAGTGAGTAAATGGACATAGCAAGCACTGCACTGTGTTAAAATGGAGATAAAACTACTGGTTTGTAAGTCTGTACAGACAAAATGATTGATGAGTCTTCTCTCCACAGCTTATGCATAACCTCCCATTATAGGTCTGCTGTTATATAAAGTATAATCAATAAAAGAGGACAGTTATAGGTACCATTAGCATGTTAATAAAATGCTTGGTGAGAGTTTAACTTTACCCCTGGGAAAATATATGTGCATATTTAATGATGTACATTAAAATGAACCTAGTGTTATATAAAAACATTTTTTGGTAAAATTAGACTTCCCTCTTTTGTTGCTTTATTATAACGTTATCCTACATCATGCATTCAAAGTATTTTGTAAATACAGAGTTAAGTTGCTGGCTGGTTTTCTTTGTTGTTGTTTTTTAAATATATATAATATTTTTTCATATATAATGTAACTGAAACTCTTATTTGGTAACCACACTCATATGAAATATTAGCTGACCACGCAAGAGTCAAGACTTTAAACACTTTCACACATGCTTAAACATGACTATGAGCAGTCCTATTTAAAATCACTGGAATAATTCAGGATCAGGGTTTTAGTATCCAGGATTGTAATTCAGGATCAGGGCCTTAGTATCACTGGTTTCCCACCATGTAAAGTACTGCTCAGTTCAAGTGGTAGAACTGATCACTTCAGTATTTAGGAATAAAAGCATTGCTTCAAAACATGCAAACTAGGTTACTGGCCATTTAAGTCACTGATTCCCAGCCAGGGCGCCAAGGCACCCTGAGGTGCCACAAGATCTTTTGAAGGGTGCCTCCAAGTGCAAGGAGATAAAAGTACAGATGCAAGCTTATCCCTGCTGGCCGCTTCCCCATCCCACTGCCCAGCCTCTATGCGAGGAGGTAAGCAATATAATAAATCAATTAGTTTTTTAAATGAGGTGCTACTCAAGTCATAGAAGTTATGGATGGGTGCCGCAGGTCTATATAGTTTGAGAACCACTGATTTAAGCAATAAACGGCTCTTCTAGATATTTAACTTAACTGTCATTTTCTTTTTCAGTGGCCAAGCTGTTTACATTTAGTGTCCTAGTTCCATGAACACTTCACATGTGACTCCTATTTTCCCATTATTTCCTTTCTAGACATTTGCAGCATGAATAGTAGCAGCTTAGCTCAAAGGACATTCCTCCAGCCACACTTCTGTCATGCTGGTTTCAAAGGGCCATCTTTAACTGGGGGAAACTGCCAACCAAGTCTAAACGACTCGCAGGAGTCCGACCGTGAATGCCTGACACAGGAGATAGAATATCAGCGTGAACTTCAAAAGCGGATTTCCAACAATGAAGAACTATTAGGCCTGTCTGCTGATGAGCTAGAGAATGACAGCTTAGAAGAAGATAGCTTGGAAGACACAAGTGTGAATAATCCAGAATCAGCAAACCATGGCAAAGTACTTTCAAGTGGGAAAGAATATGGAAAGCAAAAGAGCAATAATAACAAAAGGTAAAGGAATGTGTTTTTAGTATATGGACAGAATAAGCCTGACATCTTAGTGCTAAGGCCTCCTTAAGTCAGAGAGTACATTGGACAGCTTTAGACCTGCCTACAGTGCCTTTATATAGCAGAATGGGGTAAAGGAGTTCAAGGACTAATCTACCTACAAAAAAAATTAGTAATGCACAATAGTCTTAGACAGTTAAAGCAGTCTAACCCCTCCCAGCTTATGTATAAATGCTTTTCTACCCATAACACTACATTGACCCAAAGGGTTGTACCACTTTACCTACTAGTATTGGAGTAGGAAAAATAATAATAATAATAAAAGAAATACCGAGCTAGCTATTAGCGTGAATAAGAATGCAGGAGGAGGTGTTTTGAAACGTAGCACACTATATAAACTTACTCCTTTAGAAAAGGTGGGAGAGCAGCCATCCTTTGTTCACTGAAGATATGATTTTGGGTAGGAATTCAAAGCCACAAGTAAAAGGGGAAGGGGAAGAATTTCTCTTACACTCATGTAGGAGCATCAACCGAAATACTGAGACCGGCTATGCTAAAATAAATAGGTGCCATTTGACACAGGGTTGACACAGAGAACATAGTCATTTTCTGCTGGTACAGGTCCTGGAAAAAATAGAGACCCTTCCTTTCCGTGAGCTTCATCCACAGACCTCCTCAGTCAATGGAAAGCATCTCACTGATAATTAAAAGCTTTGCCACATCCCCTAAAGCCCATAGCATCATGCACTATGCACTTTTTTTCAAGCCTGCTAGTTGGTGACAATTTTCTGCAGGCTCTTGATAAGCTATGTGAAAAGAAGCCACATCCTAGGAAATAATGCTGCTCTGTAACCAAAAAAGCTTCCAGTAAATAAAAGAAAAAAAGATAGTGAAACCCTGTTGGGTTGATGAGACGCATTTCTATTCAGTAACTATATAAACGCAAAAATTAAAAATTCTAGGCCGACTGTTTGTCACCCTCACACGCTCTTAAAATGGCATTAACTTTCTACATAAAATAAAATTGAATTTGCTGTCATATGCATAAAAGGCTTAATGCTGTATAAATTGGTGAATAATTCTTGTGTTTAAAAGGATTAAATTAAAGCTGAAGCAATAATAACGTGCAGTTTCAATTTAACTGTCTACTTAGAATAAAATGGCAAACAAATGAAGGCTAAATGATTAATAGCATGCTTTTATTCACCTCCTCAACAGGCAAAATGGCCAGTTATGGAACATTTTATTGTGAGTGCAAAGGATGTTAATTGTACTAGAAACATGCTCTAATTTTAGTAATTTTTTGACTGAATACTATGTTGAATATGAGGCTCTTCATTAAATGGAAATTTTATTTTATTTTGTTTGAACTTATCACAGTAAGTACTCAAATATAGTCCATTAACTGGAGCAAATATCATAGCATATGCATATGAAACCCCTCTCGCTACATCCATTACTAACCCAGGAATTTGAAGAGGAAACACTGCATCTGTTGTCTATCCACTACACTTTTGTTGACGAGCACAGAGTCCATCTAACCTTTATATCAAACTGGGGAGAGGAATAAGAGGTGCACTTTTTGTCTGCAGATGATTAGAGATGAAGGAGGCTCTTCACACTCATTTTGTTCCAGTGTGGTGACCTGGACTACATAATACAATTGAGCCGCTATGCACACATTTCAACACAATAGAGCTCTTGAGAATTATATTCTGTTATCTGAATCATTACAATCGTTTCCAACAAAATATTACATATTTCTGTGCATATGTCGTTTCAGAAATATGGTCATCTAGGTATTCTTATATAGGATTTATGTTTTTTTATTACTAACAACAACATTTTAAGCCCCACTATTGCTGCTTCACTGGTATAAATTGTAAGGAATTTTAACCATAAGCTCAAGTACTCAAGATACCAGGTCACTGACACTTATCTGAAAGCATCAATATAGAACCAGACTGTATTTATTATAATTTATTATTTAGGTCAGACTATATATTAAAGGAGCTTTTGTAGTGGGTTGGGAAAGTGTTAATGAATGCTAAATGTATAGGTAGTAGTGTTACTGGTTTTTACAGAGCCCAACAGGTCAAGAGAACGCTTATAACCACGGCATGAAAGCCAGTAGAAGTTGGGTGCTTCTCTTAACGCTCCTCTGAAAAAGCCACCCTTTGTGGCAAGCTGCCCCTAACACACGATTCATATTTGAGTCACTTATAACAGAAAAACTGCTGAGCAGCAATTTGGATTCCTCTCTCCTTTTTAAAAAAAAAAAAATCATCTTCTGGTCAGGGTGTGCTTAACCTGGGCACACAACTTAGTTTCATCTCCACCAGCCAGGATCCTACCTAGAAGGTCCGTCTTCCAGTTCCTCCAGAATAGGTACCTTGCTGTTGTGTGGCAATGAACAGAGTACTTTCAAATCTGTAGGTTGTTCCCCCTTGGGTGACCAATACTCTTGAGGTTGGAGGGACAACTATACCAGACAGCAAGACCTCTGAGAGCATTATATTTGCCATTTATCTTCCACAGGCAAATCTATTTGATTTGCCTTTTATGAATTATGCCCTGTTGACTTAAATTGCAAGAAACAACTAGTTTCACTTTCGTGACAGCTTTTGTTGGTGCTTTTCTGCAAGTACCGCAATTCGTTTATGCTGGGATAAGATTTTATTGTCGGATCAATTCATGCTACACTTAATTAGTATTTGGTGCTAATTAACATTTACATATGAAGAAAATGGGCTTCCCAGATTCTGAACTCAAAAAATTGGATGCAGCTGCTTGGTTTCTGATCGAGCAAAATGTCGCACAAGTAACTACATACATGCAGGGTGCATCTACACATGAGCTTAACTGCGTAGTAGACTAATGTGCTGCCCAACACCGCCTTCCAGAGCCCAGGACTGCTTCGCCCCAGCTAAAACTGCTGTGGTCCCAAGCGCAGCGTCTGCACGTGTGCCCTGGATTGCAGCAGTTTGAGCATCTACACATGCCATTAAGGTGCCATGATAAACTCTGGCGCAAACTGTATCTGTGTTTATCGTGTTGCCTTAATGGCACATGTAGATGTACCCACAGAGCTCTGTGGGGCTGCACACAAGTGGAAAGTACTGCAGAAATGTGTGCATAGGCTGGAACGCCTCACTGAATTCCCCAGAATTTATTCAAAACTCTGATTAAATGCTCATTTTCAAATATTAATATTTCTATTTTGGTTTTATAGCAAACAGCAATCTGTGGACAGATATTGTCACCTAAGATACAATCCTAACTGGAAGATGATAAAAGAGGGAGGAGAATTGTCTGAAGTGCAAAGAACAAGCCAAACGACAGAGAAAACTCCACAATGCTCCTCTGGTGATTTTTCTTACCTCCCTTCCAAAGGCATCTTAGACAGGATCTTGAAAGAAAATAATCAGCTGGTAGAAGAACCACAAAATATATCACCTGAATTTAATGCAGAATTATTAAGCCCTGATGATCAAATTGTTAGTGTCAGCAGAGAGCCTTTTAGATTACATACAGAAGGAAAAAAAACAGAAGATTGTCAGCAAAAAACCAGTTCTGGTACATACAGTGATGTTTCCTTTCTTCAATCTGGACAAGTTAAGCAACAGAAAGCAAAAAAAGACTTTGTGGAAAAAAATAAACTTACTTTGGGACTGGCAGCAAACATGCACAATTCATATCTTCAACTACATAGTAAAAAGCAAGGAGAAGTTCTTCATGAGCAGGTAGGCAAATGCACTTGATTCAAAACATCTTCTAATGTGGTATGACATGATAGTCATCTAATCATTTGAATCTCTATCAAATCGCTTGGTTTTACAGGGGGATAAATAGATTTCCAGTCATTCACAACATAAGGGATCATTCATTTTCTTGCAAGTATCTTCTCTGCCATTTATAGAAAAGTGTAGTGTGCTATTTGTATCCCCACCTGTAGACTTGTCATGGTCTCCAGTTGTACCACATGCATTCTCTAGGGATGACTATGTCTCCTGTAGAGAAGCTAAGCCTTCCTTACCCGATAGCAGTCAACTAAATGCTAGGCAGCCATGGTAGGTCACAGGTGCAGCGTGGAAGTAGAAAGAAGAATGGTTTTCCTCTAAGCACATCCATGTGGCCCAGGACAGGATTTGAATCTTAGAGGGATCCCATGGAGGACTAGGATCTATCCCCCTGGATCTTACAGGCAACTTTCTTGTGAAAATGCCAATCGATTTAATTAGATACATCAGCCAAGACACTGAGAAGGTTGCCAGATCCAAAGTCCTATACCTTGGGATCAAGCTACCGACGGCACGGGTCATTTAGTGCAAATGCTGCGCTGTCATTCTTGGAAAGCAAGTTCCAGAAACCAGTGAATGCACTAGAGGATATCAACTGCTGTAACAAATATAAGTGGACAATTTGTCTCTTGTTGAATGGTTTCAGAACTGTGCGCAAGATTTCAGCTTTTTGCAGGAAGGTTCCTAGATAGAGGTTTTTTTCCCCACCTCCTTCCTCATGTATATTTTTTAAACTCCTAATTTTTCTTGATAGTGATATTTTCTATCCAGTGCAATTAATTGTTCATCACATCTTGTTAAATGATTCATGTTTATATTGTGCTGGAATTTAACTAGCTTTGCTTACATCAATCTGTTAACAATGAGCCTTAATAATAAATGCTGCACATTGTCATTATTGGTAACAAACATTAATCTTACATCATGCAAGTACAAATGCTTCTGATGGCAGAGCTTCTATAACAGACTTTTTTAGAAGAAAAATAAAAATGATGCTAGTATTTAGAATAAAGTTTGGTATGAGCAACCCAAATTGCTTTAATCAAAAACAATATTAATTATAAAGATATGCAATTTAAAATCTAGAAAAAATATATATAGTGAAGATACAGTCTGGGTGGATGTACCCACACATTTGTTCATCAGTGACATTTAGTACAGGCTTTCCAAAAAAAGAAAAAGGTGGGGTGGGGAGGTAGTTTACATTTTGTGTTTCCAAAAATATGACACACCAAGCTTGATTTTTCAAGGGTGCTGAGTATTTACTATTCTATTTCAAGTCAGTGGAAGCTCTGGTATGTAGGATCTTGAAATGAAGGGCCTAGTTTTAAAGTTCTCTCAAAAATTAGACAAAATGAGGTTTTGTTTGAAAACACTGGTTCATTATACTATATGATATTCATTATACTATACTAAGTGTTGATTCACTATACTATAATGGGAAGGTGGAAGTCGTGTAATTATGCTTTTAAGTTATAGAACAGGTAGATAACACTCCAACATAGCTAGAAGAACAAATGTTTTTAAGAGATATTCATTAGCCTTATAAAAATCTCTCTCATGCAAACACTAGAGGGCACCTGCTGTATGTATTAAGATCAGTGGATTAGTGGACAAGACCTTGCTTGTGGAGTTGTTAAGAGTATTCATTTTTTTCATCCATGATTCAGTTGATCGTAAAAATCATTGCTATAAATTGAAGTTAATTAAAGCTTGTGTTGATATGACTGCATTGGCTTATGAGGGAATTCTGAAACTTTACAGATAGTAACTTTTGTGAGCCTTGTGTTAGTGCCTGCGTCAGCCTCGTAAAGGATATGTAATATAACCGTGGTCTCTGTGCCCCAGTCTAACAAGAACATGCACTGGCAAGGCCCGGCGCTTCCAGCAACCCTGGGAGTGGAAGGATACCCCATCCCGCTCACAGGCAGCCACTTCATATCTTCCCTTTAATAAACTGACTGACCTGCATCTTTAAAAAAAAGTTTTTTGCCTCTGTCACCACTTCTATTGAGAGGCAGTTCCACAGCTTCATTCCTCTAATGGTAAGAAACCTTCCTCCACTTACAAGCCCAAATTTATCCATGGCCAGCCTTGCACCACTATTGCCCTTTAGCCTGTACTTCGTTTTTCTCCCTGAGGTTTAGCCCCCTGAAGCATTTATAAAGAGCAAGCGTGTCTCCTCTCAGCTTTTGTTTTGCTAAGCTCAACAAGCCAAGCTCTTGTAAGATAAGCTCTCCATTCTCCTGATCATCCTAGTAGCCCTTCTCTGCACCTGTTCCAGTTTGAACTCATCTTCCTTGAAGGTGGCTAAGCAGAATTGTACACAAAATTTGATGCAGCCTCACTCTGCATGTATTTATCTTACACGAAAGGAGAATTGGGGCCCAAAGCCACTGAACATGGATCAAGAAACTCTGTATCAAAGCAGCCTAAAAGCAAAGATAATTCCATAGACTAGACAGTAGCAAACAATCATCAAGTGTGACATGGTGCCTCCCTAAACCTTAAAGGTGCATCTGAGCTTCACATGAAGCAGCCATTTAAGAATGAAAGAGCTGGGGAAACCATTTGCTACACATAAGAAAAATAATCTGACCTGTGGTTTATGAAGTTGAATTGAACCATCAATACACATTAGCTAAGTGTTTTGTCAACTGAAGCAGCTAACTTGGAACATCAAAAAACAGTACGGATACAAAAAAAAAATGCTACATCACACATCTTCTCTAGAGGCCCATAGTTTAGATATTGTGCCTCTATAAACTGGTTCATTTCCTGCCCTTCATCAAGGAAGCACCATCAACTTCATTACATTAGCCACACAGCTGGCACTGAAGTAGAGTATGCATAAAATAGTATTGCATTATGAAGAAAAGCACTTTTCAAATAACTTCGCTAAACCTTCTTTGTATGGGATAAGATAGTGAATGTGTGTTATTGAAGAAAAATTTCACATTTTTGCAGGATTTGCAGCTTATTAAGTCTGTGAACACAGGCAATGAGCTACATGTACCCAAACATCTTGTAAAGGTGCACTTATGGGTTGATGTGTGCGCTCACTAATTCATATAGCATTTTATAAAGCATCAACTTTTTTGCAGTGCTGCCTGATTCTCTAAAAACCTGATTGATGAGTTTCTTTGAGAAAAAGAAGTAGCGGCCCAATCTAGCTCAGCTGTACTCAGTACGAGTTGCTTCCCTACCTACAAACCCCTTACTTCAAAGCAAGGAACATAATGTACAATTTTTTAATGGCTCTAGACCAAGGCACTCAGACTCTCTGTGCACTGCGCCTTACCTCGGTGTAAACACCTAATCAAGATTGCCTGCGCTTCAACAATAGCAGCCAAATGCAATTCGAGAACCACAAGCCTTTGAAGTCCTCACTGCAAAGGCCGGTTTTCTAGTCTGGGATAATGACATGCCATGATTGCTGTCTTTGTTGTATCTTTTCAGTAGAGAAGCAATTATGGGCCTCAATTTAACAGAATAGACATTACACAGCTTATGATGCTCAAAATGCAATTTCATTTGATCATTTTCTCAATTTGATTGGTATTAATAGAATAGTTCACAAAAAATGCTGGCAGAGGTTGTGTCCTGTTCCTCTTTCAAAGAGATAATGTAGAAGTATGCTTTACCTGCCCGGTAAATTATTGATACTGTGAGCCAGTGGGTTCCACCAAAAACGTCTCACCAGTGAAAAAGCTGTGTGCCTGTATCTGCTCTTCTGAAGGGAACCAGGGCAGTGGCTTCTTAATTTATTAACTTCATTGCTTGCAGATCTTTCATTACCATTTGGGGGAACATGACTCACCTGAGATATCTCATCTGCCCTTTTAGGCCTTGGCTTACAAATGTATTAGACACCCATCTCCTGTATGGGATCTCACCTCCCACCAATTTAACTGAGATGGTTTCCCTAGTTAGTAATTCACCTGATCACAAAAACTTTCTCCCACTGACTTCTGCCAAATTAGCCATACCCACTCATCAGTGGTGCCCAGTTAGCTCTATCACAGGCAAATGGCTTAGCACTGCAGCTAGGCAGGTCATCATCGCAACAACTCTAGAACTGGCCAAGTAGCCAAATATTTGGCAATGGTCATCTTCTTATGGATCATGGAATGCAACATGCAGAAGTAAATGGAGTAAGAGACATATGGCTATATTATCTCAAAATGTTTCTTCCTTTGTTTTAATGTGGTTTATGTTTTGTTTTGGCTTTCTCTGTGGCTTCCCTCCACCGCAGTCTGTGCATTTCCTGCATCATACTGCAGGGGCAATTTGCAAGCACCAAGTGTCCTGCTAGTCCAGCTCCCTCATGCCCCTTTGCATCCTACCTGTTTGTTTTGCTCTTACAGGAGATAGCAGATAGAGCTGGCCAGAAAATGTTCATCAAAACAGCCTTCCACTGGGAAATCAGACGTTGAGGAAATCTAAATTTTCCATGAAATTGTTCTTCCAAAGCAAAACCGACACATTTGAAAGATGGCCAAGTATCACTTCAGTCATCCCTGAATAGCTGCTCAGCTGTGAATTTTCATACACCCACTCTACCCATTGGCTATGTTCTGTGCTTTTTGGTCCAAAGACAATGATTTGGCTTCTAAGTGGTTTGTTAGCTGCCACTGGCCATGTCTCATTACTGCCAGGCTGTATACATTAGGCATTTTTATTTCTGTGCTGTGGCTGCTTCCAAGTCTCTCTCACCAACACTGCTCTGGTTGCAATGCTTTCTCTTCCATATGACTTTATTGGCGTTCAAGGCATTGCTATGGCATATAACGTCCTATGAACGTCTCAGTACAGTGGCTCATTACTTGCGATTTGCAGTCGTTTAGCTGCCTGCTGTTAGAGGCATCTACTGACTATATCTTATATATACTGGACAGTATCTTGGTGCTCTTCCAGCTTCAGCCAGGAACAGGAGTCTGTCCTGTGTGCTTTCTGCAACTTCCATTCCCTGCTGTCTTTGAATGTGTA
>NW_005841952.1:1981252-1992305 GCF_000455745.1 Alligator sinensis
TTTTCTAACTAGCTTGTTTGTGCACTTCTTTCACTTGTGTCCAGTCATGCATGTTATAATGCTAAACCTCACCAAACCTGGAGTGCAAAACATTGCTTTTTTTCTCTCCCCAACTTGTAGGGTTCTACCCGTGTGTGCTATCCTTAGCTCTCGTGGGAGGGCCTTGGTTTACAGAGCCCTGAAAGTGTGTTTTTTTACTTCTTCAGGTTTCTGACACTAACGTTATTGAGGAAAGACCTGGTCAGAACATCCTACAATTTCAAAGCATGAATGTAGATCCCAGAGACAAATGGCACCTGAAGTCACAACAGCTGAAGGTCCCAGCAGGTTCTGGGTGGCACATGCATGTGCTCTCTGGAATCTGGGTGGCAACAAAGCTCTTAGTTTCTCTGTCTCTAAACTTTTAACTCATATTTTTTCCTCCTTAATAGAACTCGCTTTTTATTTTATTTTTTTTCCATTTGATGACCCAAAAGCACTTTACAAAAACTACTGATCATCCATACCTAACCCAGAGTGTATTAAGTAATACATCCGTTACAGGTCAAGCCTTTGCAAAATAAGTGACAATTATTAATCTTTTTTCAGATGGACAAACTGAGGTACAGAAATGTTGATTAATTAGCCCAAGGCCACACTAATTGCTAGGAATCCTGGCTGGCAGTGCCAGGGGTATGTTTGATTAACTAAAACATCCTTTAAACATAAAAGTAGTTATATAGTATTAGAGAGAGCTAGAATATAAGAACCATATCCAAGGAAATTAGGAGTAGAGTAGGCTACAAAGAATCTAAATATCTTGTTCTACAACTCATGCACCAAAATCCAATGCATTTCCCCAAGTATGAGATTATACCATTTACTCCAAAAACCATAAGGCTACCCACTGATGCTCCAGCTAGGTTGGTAGCCAGAAGATGTAGTTATGAAAATAGATAGTCTGTGAAACTTGATGCACGAGATGGATTTAATCCATGCTTTATTGCCAAGTCTCTAGGAGTCCTTGGCTTAAAGGGTCAAATCTCCTTAGTTTTATGGGTCAGTGGCATTATCAGCTGAGTATTAGCCTCAAATGTCTAGCACTGGCTGGTTTTGATGAGCCACCAGGGAATGCAAACTAAAATTGTAATATTGTTTCATTTCTTGTTCTTTGGGGCGTGTAAGGGGTATTTGAAAACCAAAAATATGGGAGGAGGAAGTTGCACCTTAGTATCTGTCAGCCTATGTAGTTTCCTAAAAATGATCAGCATATAAAACCTCCTAGGTAATTGCATTATAAACTGATATAATGGAAAGCTTCCTGGTGCAGTAGAACAGGAGGTAACATGTCATTATTCAGGAAGATATCAGCACTTGAAAGGTACGCGAGTGAGCAGAATCCAACCAAAAAAATAGGAAAACAATTTACTGTCACATCAGTCACTGTTTTAGTTCGCTGCTTGTACTGTAGTGGGGAAGGAGATGTGAACAATGTAGCAGGCTAAAGACTCATTTGTTCCTTTGTTCTTTCACGATAGAAAAAGTGTGGTTGTAGTGTGTAAGGTTGTAAAGGGAGCAGAGTTAGTAACACAGACGACTGGACACAGATAGGAAATGAATTGTGTTCAGAAGAGAAGCAGAAAGAGTCTCAGACTGAAATAGCTAAGAAAAAGAGCACCTGCTTCTCTTTATCACCAGAAAAATGTTCTACTAAAGAAGGCAAATACATAGTAAAAGAGAAACAAAAGTTTGTTCTAAGGGTGACAGGGGAAAGCATTGGTAGAGACCACTTCCTTGTGGCAGTAAGAGGGAAGCCAGGGATTGCCAAATCACCATTCATTCCTGGGTCTGTGCCTGGACCATCCCTGACACATGCTGCCATTAATTTAACACGTCACCTTTATTGGTACAGCGTAGAACATAAAAACAACTGCAGTGTAAGGTGAGCATTAATGTTCATTGATAACCCTGGCTAACAATACTTAGTCATTTGCACAGCTGATTTCTGGAGCGATCATGTCATTTCCCAGTTCAACATACAAGTAGAAAATGACTCCAAGATTAGGTTTGATAAGCAGCACTCTCCTTGGGAATTTATGAGAAATGCAACAATAACTTTCTCAGCAACCTAGAGGCCTTTCTGGGCAGCAATTTTGCCATGAAACCTGATTATATTTCTGATTTGTCTCAGACAGATCAGTACCTGCACCAGCTCTGTTCAGCCAGCTCTGAAACCAGTTTGAGAAGTAGCATCATCTAAAACCTAAAATGTAATCCCATTGGCCAGGATAATACCACTGAAGTCCATGGAGTTTTACTGCCCTAAAACGCACAGAGATTTTCTACTGTTTTTCCAGGCTTTGTGTGTGTTTAAGATAATTTTGCATGGTTTGCCTCCGTCTGACCAGGCAAGATTAAAGCTGTGCAAAAATATCTCGCCTGATATAGGATATTGTGCAGACTAAGCGACTTGGATACCCAATTCTCATTAAAATCAATGACAGTTTACCATTTAAATCACTTATGCTTCTTTCAAAAAAATCTCAAACCTGTTTTCATTTTAATAAAAGTATGCTGAGTTTACTTAAGCAGACTGAATTCCTTACTGTTCATTGAAGGTTAGAAGCTGCACTCCGTAGGAGAGCAAATCAGCCTTTATGCAGTTTTTCTCGGGAAAGAGGTGATCTATAGATTTAAAATTTCTTAGTGAAGGAAGAATTTAACACTGTTACTTGAGCCATCTAAATGGGAAAGCAATGGCCTGGTCACAGCAACATTAATTATTACAGAGCAGGTCTAGCTAACAAATTATTATCTCGGCACCAGGAGTCAAGATTCCCCAGTGCTAAAGCTTTTGCCAAAACATTCTGCTTTATATGTGGATTTAATACCTACCATTAAGCAGTTACTGTGAGTGCATATGCTATGTAGCGATTGCAAATGTTGCTAACAAAAGAACCCTAGAGAGAACAGAGGATGAAATGGAGGATTTCAGTGCTGGCAAAGATTAAATGGACTGAGAATGCTTTGTGTATTACCTTTAAGAGAGCTCATATCTTGCTACAAAAGGAGTTACACCTGATGCCTTAATTGGAAGGTGAGAAAACTTAAGTAAACTGCAGATTTCAAGTACGCTGCTTTGGGTAAAGAGAGAAATCCCATTGAGCTTAAATTCCTAAATTGTTTCTTACTGCTGAGATGACATGTTGCAGGTCTCAGAAGCACATGAATACTTGATTTAACACTTGAAACAATTTAAACTGTTTATATTGACTTCTGACTTGGACACATCTAATAAAAGCACACCTTCTAAGGAGCTCTTTTGTCATCTAGGCTGTGAATACCCCTCTGGATATTTGCAGTTAAAAACCGGTTGCAGAACCTGAATTTAATGCTATATTTTTGATAATGTAGACAATTAATGACTGGGACTGTTGTACTCTTTGCATCTCCCACAGTCCACTTGCACATCCAGATTGGTAGGATTTTGCACAGGCAAAGAGGTGTGTCCATCCAAATATAGGGAGCACGGTTTGTGTGTTCTTTTTACAGTAAATGGCAATATGCTTTCTCTATCTAGATACCCAGCTGCCTGCAGGTCAGCAGATTCTTTACCACTGTACAGATGTATGCACACACACTCATACATCTATACAACTCAATGCTGCTATTTGTATTCCCTTCATACTCATTTTTTTCACTAGAGGCCTCTGAGCTATTTCTCTTTAATCCTTTCTAATTCCCTTTAGAAACTTTTTGCCCCTAAATAATTTAGTGTCACATCTATGAATCTTGTTTATTCTGAGCCGATGTATAGTCCGTAAGTGGCTGAAAAGCATAAAGAGAACTCTAAGATTGAAATATTTCTTCCAGGCGTTTGACTGTGTGAGCAAACACTAGGATAAAGAAGTAGAAATGAATCGCCCTTAGTGTTTTATGGTTACACATGATTTTATACAGTGTTCAAATAAAATGCAGTTTGTGCCATGTCATGAAAAAGTCATTTGTAGCGTATGGCATGTATGCATAAGAACAGATCATCCAATTAGCATTTCAATTCAGAATTTGTCTCATACCACTAATAGAAAGATTGGAGGCAGTCATTACTGGTCAGCTGTGCAGTATTATCCATTTATGCAGCACTTTCAGTGGTATCTGTGATTCTCTCTCCTCGGCAATGGGATAAATGTTTTGTTTATGGGTAAACTCCAACTTAGGTCATGATCTTAAAGGTCACTAACTAGCCATAAGCTCATGTGGAAATGATTTTAGCAGGACTCCATCCTCATCTCTCTTACCTAGTCCATGCGGGGCCTGAGAACTGTTGAGTCATCTGTGTGTTTTAACTCAATCACAAAGAACAAGGAAGGTAGTGTAAACCAAAGCCATTCCCCTTGTTTAAACAGCTTGCAGGACTCAGAAGCCTTTCTTTTTGCACTTGCATCTCCACTACAGGGTCTCCTCGAGGCTCCACCTCCCTTCTGCAGTTTTGCCCTTCATATACATTACTCACTCCTTCCCAACTGGATATGAGAATCAAACAAAGTTGGCTGAGCTCACATCCCAGTCTGCAACCCTGCCCCACCATGCTCCTTACAAACACTCCATGGCCCTTATACGGTAGCACATCCTATTAAAGGACCAGATTCAAACAAACCTAGGATGTGCTTAAGTGGTATCCTGAGCAAATAAGTACTTGGCTTCACCTCTAGCACATTCTCAAGTCCCACTGAATTCGGTGAAACTTAAAACATGTACATAAGTACTGTCCTATATAAGGGCCTGTGTTTTTGTGGAATGCTGCGAAATCCTTAACTGAAAGGTGTCATAGCCAGAAAAGTTACATGCAAGTTTTTTATCTTTGTGATAACACTTCAGTATGCATGCAGTTCACAATGTCTTTGCCCACACGTTTTAGGATCACCTGGATAAACGAAACCAGGCAGACAAAACCAAAGCAAAACAAAGATTTAAGGAGAGATTCTTCCCAAGAAATGATGTCCAGCACCCATCAGGAAGACCAGCAGAGCCAAGATCTCAGTGTCACAACCATCGCGATATGTCAGAATTTGCAACTGCTCCTACCAGTGCTCTCTCTTCTGAAGTGCTAGAACTTGAGCAAGATGAGATTAGTTCACTGCACAACTGGTTACATGCAAGTCCCTTCCTTAGTCCAATTAGTCCTTCCATTAAGTCAAGTTCAATAGCAAATTGGGACACTCACTCAAATACCAAACCAAGTACAAATTTGCAAAACCAAAATCAAAAGCAAATCTCCATGAACCTGAATTCACCCAAGCAGCCCCTTGAACTAGCATTGCATAAACCGTCTCCTGGCTTAAAACCATCTCCAGTGCACGTCAGAGATGAGAACAAGGCATACCAGCATGATCCTGGAAACCCATATAATCAGGAACATATATACAATGATTTCATTTTAGAGCCTCTTCCAAGCAATGGCTGTACCAATGGTCAAACACACCTACAAAGCATTTCATCTGCTTACAATGCTAATCTTCAAGAACCTGATCATGTTTCACAGCAGAGCCACAGAAAGCAAATGCATGCAGACAAGAGCCATCACAAATATGCCAGCAGTAGCTTTTGGTAAGGACGCAGGTTTGAAAATGTTACTAGCATAATGGTATCTGCCCAAGTAATCATGAGCAGAGAGAGGTGGTTAGCCATGTTAGTCTGAAGTCAGAAGACAGGGCAGAGTTGCACCTTACAAGCTAACTGAATCAGGGATGCATAAGCTTTTATGAGCAAAAGTTTACTTCATCAGATGCTATTAGAGGACATGCAGAGAGCAGGCTATCAAAGAGAAAGAGTGATTTAAATAAAAAAGGGAAGGGGAGAAAGCTTATGCATATCTGATTCAGTCAGTCTATAAGGTGCGACTCTACCCTGCCTTCTGCCAAATAATCATATTGGAGAAAGTAAAAAAAAAAATATATCTGCACAGAAAAATCTGAGATGGTAGAATTGTAGATGTTACACATCTACCACTGTAATTTATTCTTAATTTATAATTTACTTATTTATTGTTATTTACAATGGGCAGCTTCTTTTCTAGCACGATATTTTTAATTGTTCACTATTCTACCTCCTCATATGCACAACATACCCACTAATCTTAACATTTCTGTGTAAAAGAGCTGCAGGATGATTGGTTGCATCGTCTTTAAACCGAGTAAAAAAAAATAACTTGGTTATATGAAAATCTACCTATCTTACACCATAGAATATCAACTCCCAAGTTGTCTAACGCAGCTAAATGAACTCATGTTACGAGACTTGTCTCTACAGATAATCTTAAAATCACCTCTCACTGCAGCTCCACCAATGGCAGTAGCATTGGGAGATAAGGCCCCAGCATTTATTAGAATGGAAATCTACTTGAAAGGAGCAGAAACCTTAAAATCTCCTCTCACCAATTTAGCAGGCCTGATCCAAAGCCTGTTAGAAATTCAATGGATGACTTTCCCATGATTTCAATCAACGTTGGACCAGTGCCAAATGTTTCCAGCGTAACATTTCAGGCTTAATGAAGTTTGTTTCCAAAATACATGGATGCAAGTGAGAATACGTTCAGTCTGCAATAGGAACATTCACTTCTACCTCTGAAGCTTTACGCAATAACGTTGATGGAGATTATTCATTTCTCTTTTTTTCTTTTGAGGCCATCCCAGTCATCTGCTCATAATCCACTGGCAAGCTCTTCTCCCACCACACAATTTATCCAGACCATGGAGAGACATCACTGGCAGATGCTCACCTTGCTGGAAAGCGACTGCCTGGCATGTTTCCAGCCATAATCCCAAGGGTAGAAAGTGACTCAGAGCTAAATGCAGAGAGGAGTGAAGGCAGCCAAGTGAAAATGAGTCGCAGCAATTCTGAAGGGTATCTGGTACAATTGGAAAAGCAAAAACATCTGAAAGAAAAAGCAGTCAGGCAGGTAAGAAAACACTTATCTGTTCAGAAACAATTTTGTATTACTGATTCCTGTTTTTTGACGATATTTGTGTTTATCACCTAAACATTTCAAAAACATTTTAAAATATGGCTGTCCTCATTTTACAGAAGGGGATCCAATACCTACAAATGCTAAGTGAGTTGGCCAAGGTTAAAAATGTCAGTTGCAGAAACTATTATGGAAAAAGAAGATAATTACTAATACCTGATTTTACCAGCTTGGTTTCATACCATATAATCCAAAAACTAAGTCACAGATGTCAGGGTCAGAAGGGACCTCAGTAGATCATAGAGTCTGACCCCCTGCCCTGGGCAGGAAAGAGCGCTGGGTCAGACAACCCCAGCTAGATGTGTGGCCAGTCCCCTCTTGAAGACCCCGAGGGTAGTGGAGAGCATCACCTCCCTTGGCAGCCCATTCCAGATTCTGGCAACCCTTACCACGAAGAAGTTCTTTCTACTGTTCAACCTAAATCTGCTCTCCGTCAATTTGTGGCCATTGTTCTTAGTTACTCCAGAGGGTGCCCTGGTAAATAGAGCATCTCCTATTCCCTGCTGCCCTCCCCTGATGAATTTATAGGCAGCCACAAGATCACATCTCAGCCTTCTCTTGCAAAGGCTGAAGAGATCTAGGTCCTTCAGTCTCTCCTTGTAGGGCCTTGCCTGCAGGCCTCTGACCATATGACTGGCTTCCTCTGGACCCTCTCAAGATCCTTCACATCCCTCTTGAAGTGCAGCGTCCAAAACTGGACACAGTACTCCAGCTGCAGCCTTACCAATGCTGCATAGAGGAGAAGCATCACCTCCCTGGACCTGTTTGTCACGCATCTGCTAATGCACAAGTGCTCAAACAGCTGTGCCAGCAGCTCTCCTATGACACTGGCCAATTCCTTCAGCACCCTTGCATGAAGTTCATCCAGGCCCACTAATTTGAACACATCCAGCCCCTCCAAGTGCCCCTTCACTAAGTCTGTGCTAACAGTTGGTGGGCTGGTGTCCCTCCTGTGTCTCTCTATTTATTGTCCGATTGAGAGATTTGTCGTGGTCTGTATCTAGGAATACAAATGCAAAGAACTCCTGGAAGAGCTCAGCTTTGTCCCCCCTCTCTGTCACCAATTGCCCTTGTTTGTCCTGTAGGGGTCCTATATTACCCTGCACCTTCCTTTTGCTCCCTACATACCTGAAGGATTTCTTGTTGTCTTTAATTTTTGTTGCCAGCCTAAGTTGTAATCCTCCTTTGGCCTCCCTAACTGATTCCCTGCAAGTGTGAGCCAGGGAGGTATATTCCTCCTTGGTAGCTACTCCTGGTTTCCACAGCTTGAATACTGCTTTCTTTGACCTTAGGCTTTCCTGGAATTCCCTGTTCAGCCAAGAGGGCTTCTTGGGCCTTTTCCCCACTTTTATGCACAATGGGATTGTCTCCTCTGCACCCACAGGATTGCTACCTTAAGGAACAACAACCCTTTCTGGACCCCCATTTCGCCAATGCTCTAGAGCTTTAACGCCTTACTAACTAACCTCTTGAGCACACTGAAGTTAGCCTTTCTGAAGTCTAGTACTTGAGCCCTGCTGGTTAGTTTACCCACACTTCTCCAGAGAGTGAATAAAATCAGTTGATGGTCTCTATCCCCTAGGTTACCTTGTACCTGCAGATCCCCCACCAGGTCATCGCCTGTAACTAACACCAAGTCCAGCAAGGCATTTCCCCTAGTGAGAGCATATACCTCCTGTGTTAGGTGGAGGTCCTGTATACAGGTTAAAAACCTATGTGAGCAGTTAGATTTGGCTGACTGCTCCTCCCAGCACATGTCAGGGCATCTTGGCCCCTTTGCCCCCTTTTATGTGCAATGGGATTGTCTCCTCCTGCGCCCATAGGATCACTCCCTTGAGGAACAACCACCCTTCTTCGACCCCCATTTTGCCAATGCTCTCGAGCTTTAATGCCACATTGACTAATCTCCTAAGCACGCTGGTGTTAGCCTTTCAGAAGTCTAGCACTTCAGCCCCGGTTAGTTTTCCCACCCTTTGCCAGATAGTGAAGTCAATCAATCAATGGTCACTATCCCCTAGGTTACTTTGTACCTGCAGATTCCCCACCAGGTCATCCCCTGTAGCTAACACCAAGTCCAGCAAGATGTTTCCCCTAGTGGGATCGTATACCTCCTGCATCAGTGGAGGTCCTATATGCAGGTTAAGAACCTATCTGAGTGGTTAGATTTTGGTGACTGCTCTTCCCAGCAGATGTCCAGGTAGTTTAGGCCACCCAGGACAACCATATCTCTAGACCATACAGCCTCTGAGAGATGTCTGGAGAATTCCAGATCTAGCTCATCCTCCTGGTGTGGCAGTCCATAGTAACCCCCACTACCAAGTCCTTTTCCCCCCGACCCCCTTGTATTCTGACCCACAGTACCTCGGCTTGGCCCTCCTCTGTTCCCATCTTGCTTATAGAGGACGTATATTGTTCCTTAACATAGAAAGCAACACCCTCCTTTCCCCGCCTCTCACTCTATCCTGTCTGTACAACCTGTAACCCTCGATGCCTACTGCCCAATCATGAGTAGGGTCCCACTAGGTTTCAGTTAGTCCAGCTAGGTCAAAGGTGTTGCTTGCAAGCAGGAGTGTAAGTTCCTCCTGCTTGTTCCCTATGCTCCTAGCATTTAAGCTCCGCAATAGGTGCCCTTGGTACCCCGCTGTCTTGATATCTATTGGGCCCCTTATTGCTTACCTGGGCTGATTCAGTGCATTGCTCATGGCTCGCTGATCCTAGGTTCTCCTTATCCTATGCTTCCCTGTCCCCCAACGAACCTAGTTTAACGCCTTTTGGAGATCAGCCAACCCGTTAGAGAACAGACTCTTACCTTTAGAAGAGAGATGAAGACCATCTCATCCCAGGATGCCTCTCTCATGGAAGTGCAGATCATACTTCCATGGGAGAGTCAATTCGTCACAGCATCTTTCCAATCCACTTTGAGGAGTTGGTGAGCTGTAGGAATACGCAGGGCACTGTTTGTCCTTCATATTATCCTAGTGGTAAAATGATTTAGAAAGGGACCAATTGTATAAGACAGCAGGCAGCCAGGCCTCAAATCAGAGCAAATCATTATCCTTGTCATGCCCATTTGCTAGTCAGATCAAATCCCTTGGTTTCCAAGGAAATCAGAGTTACAGGATTTGTAAAGCTAATGGCATAAACATTATTCCAGGTCTGCTGTGGGGGTCATTTTTTTTTTAAACTGGCTATTCTTTGTCTCTTCTGCATGTCCAAATTTCATCCTAGAATTATTTAATGGTGATGAGAAAGAGTGATTTAAAACTAGCCTCTGCACCCATAACAAATTAGAGGTGTAAGGAGTTTGCTCCATGTCTGAGCGCAGCCAGGCTAAACCGAAGTAATTACTCATGTGCTTTATCTAGTGGGTAGTTTGTGTGTTGTTGCTTGGCCAATCTAAGAGGGGCTAGCTGGATTACAACAGTGACTGCGGAGCAGCTTTTCTTCCTTTTTGGTTTCCCTGGGCTCACACCATTGTTTTTGTCTTTTTTCAGTAACTCTCTCACTTGCCCAACTGAAGGGTTTTTGCAGGTTTTTGGTCCTGCTCATGTCACACATTATGACCCTGCTTTTCACATTAAATAAAAGACCTTGAAAACAGATTCAATACAGATCATTGCAAATATAATTGACAGTGATTAGCCATGTAATGAAGCTACCTGTATATGAGACCAGGTGTAGTAGTTTCTGATACTTTCCATTTAAAAAAACAAATGGGTAAGTGTTCCATAAAGGAACTTGGAGCATAAGAGATTTGTCATCCCAAAATATATGGGAGTCTAATTGTTTGCAGAGGCAGTTTAACGTAAAACATGTTCATCATTTGAAATTCAAAAAAAAAAAAAAAAAGGCAACACTTTTGCCTACAGAATTCTTTTGGTGTTCCCGTAATTACCGCACAGTTGAAATGACTGCAAAAGATAGCTCAAAAGAAGACGGCAGACTAGATATTGTATCATTAAGAGTGCTCACTGATTAAATTTCTAAGTAGTACCCAGCTATGGAAGTTACCTGAGTCTTGTTGGAACAAATGTGGAGAGATTCAGGAAT
>NW_005841952.1:1992336-2009502 GCF_000455745.1 Alligator sinensis
CTCATAAGACAAGCCGGAACTAACATAATGAATGTTTAGAAACAAATTAAAGATGAACTTCTGGTTCCCAACATGGACAGCCACTAACGAGTTTTTCCACAAGGGATCAGCAAGTACACTCCCTCTTCCAGATTGTAATTTCACCTCTGTAAATTTGAGATGTGGTCACTTTAGACAGCCGGTCTCCCAACTACCTGAAGAGTTCACATATGTATGCGGGTTGCTTTCTTTTGTTTGTAGAAAAGGGATGCAACAAAGTTCTCAGCTTTAGAAGCTTTGTAGCCGGGTGCCAGTAGGAAGAGAGGCTGTCAGCTGGGTTGGGATAAGCCAATCTCCATATCTTAGAAAATGTCCTTTGTACAGCAGTGTATAAATGGTAAAGTTAAGCCGATCCATGTTTGGAATGTTAGATACTGGCAATGACCTTCCGTTCTCCCTGCTTCAGCCACTTCACTTGTATAACTTGCTGTATTATGGTGCAGATATTTCCTTCTCCTCCAAGGAAAGAATATTTTCAACTAAATTGCATTTTTGAGAAGGAAAAAAAAAAGTATGGAGGCTGCTCATAACACTGCCCTGTATTCAAGTGAGGTTCCAAAGAGCAGTAGTAGTTGCAAAAGGGAGTATATTTTGCAATACCTAGGCATTAAGAACTGGATTCACAGTCAGCCTAATTAAACCAAGCTCTCCTGTTTGTGGCCTTTTTGAGAACAGAAGTAGAAATCCAGTCAAAGGGAACAGAAGGGATTTGCCTAGCCATCCAGGTCTAGAGTGCCTAATTGCTATGAACCACCAAAATTGCATTTTGAAGTGGAAAGTATTTTGCACCTCATTTTAGTACAATTAAGAGAATCTCTACTAATAATGTTTCAGGGGTGTACTTGGTAGCCGTGTTGGTCTAAGACAAAAAGACATACAAAAAACTGGAACTCTTGGTTCCAAAATGATACCTTTTATTAGACCAACTGGAAAATGGCAAGAAAATTGTCCTTTTCTGCAAGCTTTCGGGATCAACATTTTCCAGTTGGTCTAATAAAAGGTATCATTTTGGAACCAAGAGTTCTAGTTTTTTGTACGTCTCTACTAATAACGAACTTGGTTGAACAGATTTGGGTTGTCGGTTACTCTGCTTTAGTTGGGATTTTTCTCAAAATTCAAAATTATTATAGTTTCATAGTAGGTAGGGTCGGAAGGGACCTAAGCAGGTCATCAAGCCCGACCCCCTGCCATTGGCAGGAAAGAATGCTGGGGTCAAACGACCCCAGCTAGGTGATCGTCTAGCCTGGGTAACTGGGCAACATTTTAATTTGAAATGACAGGGCCAGACGCTTTGATGTAAAGCAAACATAACCGTATTGATTTCAATTGAATTATTCACAATTTACACTAGGTCAGCTGAGATTAGACTTCATCTCAGACTGCCCAAACTTTCCTTCCTATATCATTAGTATGTTGATCCTCATCTCTAGCTCTCCCTCTCCTGCCTACTCTGGGTAAAAAGCTGACTCCACTGAAGTCAGTAACAACACTACATGGACTTCACTGGAGTCGGGCTCCCGGCTGCTGTCAGTTCTCCCACACCTCAAAATTGCCTGCTGAGGCACAAGACCCTTTAGCGGGTACCATTGGAAGTAACGATTGAAGGCCTCGATTACCAAATGCAGTTATTTTCCATGCTATTGCTATAATGCATTATTTGGTAGTTCCATCAATGTAATAAACAGCTAAAAATGGCAATGCATTCAACTGTTAGCAGTAGCTAGTTCATGAAAGGTAAGAGTAACAGACAGGCCTCCACTTTGTAACCTGCATGGCTGGCAAATGTCCATATAATATTGAGATTTCTAAGGGAATATCAAAATGAATGAGAAGCCTCAAGTTTACGTACCTAAATCATCATAAACCAGAAAGGCCAGCGATAGAGTTGAGCATCCAGTCCTATTGCTGCCCCTCATGTGCATAAACAATACAATACAGTGTTAAAATACACAGTCATATGTCATACTATAATATTTAATGAATTGAACTGGGTACAAAGACTTTATAGTTCACTATGTTTCATTATTTTAAAAAATAGTTTCTCCTTCTATCCTCTTCCTACAATTGCCAAACCTGTTTTTCTTCTGTTCTGTTATCCATGGAAATGTAACATGTAGTATACACCTCCTCAGGACAGTTACCCTGTCAAGGTAACTATATGTATTAAGGCAGACACTTGGAGGAAAATCTATTTGATTCTTCTTCTTTTCTTTAAGCTTTCCAAGCCAACGGGCTTCATGAATCTAGATGTGAAGCTTGGAGGCCTTGGACCTGACTATGTAACAGCCAAAGAGAAAGTAAGTATCAAGAAAGCACTTTTGTTGTTTCACATGTCAAACAGTCATGCCTATTAAGACAATGTAGGTTACAATAGGGATGAAAGCACAGTTTATACAGTAATTAAAGAGTGCCTTGTAGTTATGCCTTTGAGTCAAGCTCTATACTAAATTCCAAATGGGATTTTCCATCTGAGTGTTAGGAACCCAACCAACCATAGGAGAGTATTGCCTTAAATAAATATACCTTTATAGTCAGCTATCTGTTAACCAGTCTGCACACAAGTCCATCTGAGAAAAAAAAAAAGAAAATATTAAAACCCCTTTTACCATTTAGGTTAGGAGGTTTTGGCAGGTCCCCAAACTAAAGCAGACTCTCTCTTAGCTGCAAGCACTATAGAGCTTGTGACACACAGTTGAACACAGTTGAGTCACTGCAACACTAAATAATAATATATTTCAAGACCAGTTTTGCATGAATCTCCAGTGTGTAGACTGATATTCACAGATTTTAAGGCAAGAAGGGACAGTTTGCAAACATCTCTTCAGAACTCCTTCACAACAGCAGCCATAGGACTGCCCAGTTTAATTTGTGCTCCAAGTCAAATAGCTGTGGTCGGACTGGGTAATATAAACTCTTTGCTCCTAATTGATATTCTCCAGAACATTACACTGATTTCACATTCATGTGATGACTAAATTCACATTTATCTGATTATCCAATGGGACCCCAAGGCTTTGAGTCTCTGCTTCATGGCTGTCGTCTGTCCTGCGAGAACAGCTTGAACTCTGGTTTCAGAAGTACGATCTTACCTTTGGACACACTGAAAACATGTGTTTGATTGTGACTGTCACCCAGTCAAGACTGCTCAGTATTAGTGCCCTGACCTCTTTATTATTTACCACTTCTCTAGTCTTTGTGTTATCCACAAACTTTGTCAATCATTATTTTAGGTTTCCTTTCTGGCTTTTGATTAAAAAAAACCCTGTTGAATGGCTCAGTGCCAAGAACAAATCCCTTCAGAACTCCACTAGAAACATTCATGCTCGATTAGGATTCCCTGCTTAGTTATCGCTGTGGCCAATCCGCCTATTTTCAATCCATTTAGTGTGTGCCATGCTAATTTTTATATCCTTCTACTTTCTTAGCCAAACTGTTGTGTGGTACTAAGTGCTTTATAGATATCCAAGTATATTGGATCAGCACTATTATCTTTATCAATTGAACATGCAATCTCGTGCAAAATTATTCAACATGAGTTTGGGACCCATGGAAATGTATTGGCATTAGTTACATTATCCTCCTTTAACTCTTGATTAATCAAATCCTATGTCAGCTGTTACGTTATTTTGCCTGGGTTCAGTGTCTAGCTAACAGGCCTGTAATTACTCAGGTTGCCTCCTTGGTGACTTAAATGCTGGCACAATATTTTCTTCTCATACAGGTTCTAAGAGGTTTTAGAAATCAGCATTACTAGTCCAGATTTCTGCCCATTACAGGGAATGTGTCAGTCCAGAAAAGTGTTGTAAACAGAATGAGACATCTGTCTCTCTTTTTTTCCAGGTTCATTTAAATTTTCTTAGATACATCTCACTAATTTTTTCATCCCTAGAAGTATCTATCTACTAGGTTGTTGTTGTTGCTGGGTTTTGGGTTTTTTTGTTGGTTTTTTTTTTTGTTTTTTTTTGACAGGTATATATCCATTTGCAGGCAAGTACTGCTTTTTTCCTCATTGTCCTTGTTCAGACATTACTTTGACATGATCAAGCTACATATTCAGCCAGAAAAAAGTGTGGCTTTACCTGAGAAGCAACAAATGAAAGTAAATACCACAGAGTAAGTTCAATAGGGAAGAAGCTGAATGCACATTACACACTGTTAAGCAAACATCAGACATAACTGCACCAAACAGGAGACGATTGTCAAAAGTGTTGGAATGAAATATTATTTGACCCTTTCTCTACCAGCAAGTTTACAAGTTACAAATTTGACAGATGTACATCTCAAGAGCTACAGAACACATCCTGTGTGCCCAGCTGCCCATTTTGATATATAAACTATTTATATTTTTACTGCATCCTTCTCAGAAATACCACTGGGCATTGTGCAGCAAAAATGATGAAATGTATCAGTCTTCTGGAGCAGTTTAAAAGCCACTGTGATTTCTACAGCCTTACTCTAAGTGAGATGGATTGGGCATCTCAAATTGGAATAGATAGAAAGGTGCTCAGCTACAAAATAGCTTTCATCCATATAGCAGAAGGTTCTGTCCCTCTTTAACACTTTGACAACACTTGTATAGCTTGTCATGCCAATAAATGCACTGAAATGGGGGGTGGGGGGAAATGAACATTGACACTAGCTTATAACTAGGGCAAAGTAAAGTACCTTGCCAAGTCTGTTACTAATAAATGGTTGGAAACATAAAGAGACAGAAAATGGGTTAAATAAATGGACCACAGTCATTCAAGGCCTTAAAAGTAAGCAGAATGACTTTAAAATCAATGCAAAAAAGAACAAGGCACTAGTGCAACCAGTTTAGAGTGGAAGTAATATGTTGAAATAGCCATCTGCCAATAAAGATGCAAACGGCTATGTTTTCAGTTAGCTACATCCTAGATGCAATGCAGAAAAGGTTTCTTGGGAGAGGAGAAAAAAAAGAATTGTAGCAGTCTAATCTTGCCAGTCATTTATCAGTGTTTCTAATTGCGTCATGCTGAGCAATGATCAATAGCATATCTACTTGAAACAGCATCAGAGACAAGAAATAGGAAAGTCCAGTGAAAAAGGATTTAATGGACTGATCCAACACAATTTTAAATAACCAAAACCTTTTGCGCTTGCCAGAAAGAAAAGCTAAAGCAACAAAAGGAATATGCACAGCTCGTGAAGGAACGCAACATGAAGAATATTGTTACTGTGCAGAAACCACCAACACCAAAGATCAGATCCTTGGCATCAAGACATAAGGTAGGATTAGCAAAGCCATCTTGTGTGCCGGACTTCTGCTGTACCGAATAGCAGCTGCGCGGGCAGACGGCTTCTGACCAGACCCCACAAGCATCTGTGTGCCACAGAGAACCATGGAAATGTAACTCTTAAGATCGTTTTGGGTTAGGTGCCAAAAGATTTCCTCCTTTTTTATCTTCTTTTAAACAATTCTAGATGCTTTATATACTAAGTATTTGAGTGCTTTTCCCTGTGGTTATTTCCCAGAGGGTCCATCCTTGTGCTCCATGCACCTAAAACCAAAGATTTCTTTGCCCACTGAACCTGCTCAGTTCATACCTGCACCCCCGATACCTGCCAGCAACACTCCAGTTGCTTCTTACTGCGTATGGTCCAAAAGCCAACAGCTTACTTATGTCCTCATCTTGTTGTACCAATGTCTAAACGGCAAGTAGCAATATGTTGAGTTTAGGGTATTTTTGGTGAATATAAGGAGATTTCTCTCCTTATTTTTTTCAGCTGACCCCCTTTCTTTCTCTTTTCTTAGTAAGAATGGTCCATCCAGGCCCCTCTGCCCTAAACAAAAAGGCAAGCGTTGTAATTGTATAGGTGGGACTGTTTCCTCCCATTTTGATTTTACTGTGCTTTTCAAAAGTCTTTCAATCTTGATATTTTAGGCACTGGAATACGCTAAGAAGATTCCTAAACCAAAACCTCTGTCAGCCAGGCAAGCAGACGAGGAACTGAAAGAGGAAAGAATTCCAGCACAGACTTTAAGGGGACACAGTTTACCTCAAATTTCTTCCCTGGAAACTCTGCAACACAGGCATGAGAAAGAGAAGGAAGTTGTGGCTGCTTTCAAAACCCTTCACATTTTATAATGAGTTTTGAATACTTAGTGTACAGGGTAGAAACTATTTAAATTGTTTAAGTTGTGCATTAAATTACTTCCCTGTTCCCCAGACAGTGTTTCAGGGCTGTGCTGTTTAATTATGAGATTCTACTATTGCAAAATTGATTTCAGGGCACAAAATACCTTCAGATTAATCACTCTTCATTTAGACCAAGTTTATTATAGCCAAATTGCATTTTTGTTTATTTTAAAACACCAATATATATGATCATATTTTAAAGTTTTAAGTCTCTCTGTTCTGTTCTTACTCCTTGAAAATTCCTAGTATAGAGTGCTCTTCTTTCAGTTCATCCAAGAGGGACATGGTATTTGCTTGTCAGAGATTGGCAATTTTTACAGTTGTTAGATAGAAGGGTTGGTATTTATTTAACAAGATACTATTGGATAGACCGGGACAAGATTTGACCCATTTGGGTAGTGAATGCACAAAATTCTGAACTCAAGCACTGGCCATTTTGTTAAATAAGAGCTAATTCTATGTTTTTCAGATAATCTGACAGTTTGGGGGCTTATACACATTTGTAATGTCTCTTTTGCTTGTTTACTTTTAAATTCTGACACGTCTTAAATTTTAGTAGTAGACATCCATCCCAGTTTGGAGACCTTAACATCAGTAATAATTTCTCTTTTAAGATGAAGAGGATTCTGCTGGCAGGTTATCCAGGACTGAAGCCAAAGAAAGGGGGGGAAAAACTACTCCCAGTGAGGAAGAAAATAAAATGTGAACCAAACAGAGCCATCAGTAATGATACAGTAACTAATTAAATGATTGTTGCTTTATTATTGGCTAATGAATCATTGTCACAACAAAAGCAAGCCCAGAAATTCAGAGCTTCAATCTAAGACAAGAAAATACAAACCGAGTAAAGGCTGTTCATGTCAACAATCTGTTATTAGCCTGGAGTAGTTTCAAAATGCATTGAGTAACCAAGGAAAACACTGAAAATAATTGAGAACTGCATATTTGATAGGAAACAGTCTTTAACAAGATTAAGTCTGAGATGATAATAAACGGATGGGATTCTTGGGATGTTTCTGTTTCTTTGACTTGGTAAAGAAAGAAAGAAATCCACGTCTGAAACATGATTTGAAAATACATCCAGCAGAGGAATTTTGAAAATGATATACTAAGTATTTTTCAGAAAGTAGGCAATATATGAGGCTCATTGTTGAATCCAATAATTTGTTTTCATCAGATGCATCATGTTCAGGCATGAGAGATGTTATGGCATCGTAGTCTTGGACTATAGCTGTGATTGCGCCCCCATTCCAACATAAACCTTATTTTTAGCTATATTATTCTTAACCGCATCTTCAGCTGTGGATATTTGGTGTGAAAATTGCCAGATACATTCAGAAAAATAAGGAGAATGTGCCTGCCAAAATGGCAAAAAATGATGCACCTGTTAGCGAGGTACGGGCCTTTAGAAGTACTCAGCTTTGAGCAATGGACTTGTGCCCAATGCTTCTTTGACTGTTTCTCCCCCTTGAAAACAAATGTGCAGGTTCAATTTAAAAGAAGTTTTAAAAAAAGACAATGTATTAATAACAGTTCTCTCTCAAAGTGCTTTTTCTTGTATGTGGAAGCAAGAGTCCAGCCAACTTTTTGGCCAAAGGAAGGTTTTTAGTCTTGTTGGCAAAAGTGGACAGTGGAAGAATTAATTGGGAAATAAAGAAGAGGATGAACACAAAAATTTACTTTTCTTTGCAGTTGTACCAAGCTCTCTCCAAAAGCTAAATGTGGAAAACCTGGGAAACTGTGGATTTTCGAGTATTTAGATGCAAACTACTCCAAGTCAGTCATGTCACATGCTCCTGGAAAGATATGCAAGAGGCCAGGATTTTTTTTGGAAGGGGGTGATCTCTTTCATTGGACCAAGTGCATAGTTGGAATAAAACTAGGCAAGCTTTCCAATGCAAGACATCAAGAGAATATCTTGAATTCAAAAGCTTGTCTAACTTTATTTCAGCCATGCAGCTGGTCCAATAAAAGATATCACCTCAAAAAAAATCTTTGTCTCGACGTCATTCCTGGACCATCACAACTACATCATTACTCTAATACTACCATGCCTGCAAAGATATGTAGCAATAGAAAGCCATCGAAAGACTCTTGATTTCGGTGGGATTTGAATCAAGAGTCTAAATTCTTGAAAACAATCTATCACAACGAGCTGAACCATAACTTTATGACACACAATTTTTTCGGGGAACTCTGACAAGAGAAAACACTCAACAGGGATGTTTTGTTCAGGGCACATGAAAAACATTTTGCACAACAAAAGTAGAACAGTGGGAAGCTACTTTGCACCTTTCGGTGGATCCAAGATAAAACACCCCCACGACCTCACCTCTTAATCCGTCACCTCTTGTTACGCTCGTGGTTCATGCTGGTATGTCCAAATGAGTTGGGGTGAGCAGAGATGTCCATAGCATACTCTGAAATATTTCTGATATAGGGACCTCAACTTGGTTTCTCTGCTTAAAAGTGATAATCCCCCCCTTAATAAAAATCTCAAGCACCTATTTTAATGAAACCTTTAGATGAATATCAAAGAGCTATTTACTTGTATCTAATATTTTAATTAGATTATATTTTCAATTTAACCCATTAAACCCCCTTTGATGATCTCCATGTTTAGTGTTTAGCCCCAGATGCTAGAGGTAATGAATACTGGACCTTTTGATTTAATGAGAACTTCTGCCTTTCCAGGCCGACTCCCTTTGTATCCTTTTTTTATTATTATTTTCTGAGCTATAGAATTCAGTTAATTGAAGGAGTCTCTTACCACCACACATTAAGGAGTATAAATTAGCATCCCTTTGCTGATTAGAAAATGCAAGCAGACATTTTCGCTTTGATCTGAGGATTGAGTTGAAGTAGGCAACAGCCCCCTGAAAATGAGCTGATGGCCTTATTATTAGGCTGAAATGCAGATGAGTCCATGTGTTGCAAAATGCTTAATGTCTTAATTGATCACCTTCCACACTGGCTGGCATCCTAGTAGCTTTTAAAGCTCTGTAAATTTAGACTATTTAAAAAAAATAAAACAACGAACTTTTAAGGAATATTAAAGGGCATCCAGTAGTTTCCCCCACCTAACCACAGTAAACTTCAATCTGGAAGCCCTGGCTTATTAAGTGAATGTTTCCCAGTGGTAAAAAGGTCTTTTTTATATAAATATATATAAATATATATATATATAGCTTCATGAACATGATCATCTGAGAACCCATTTGCAAAGGACTGTCTTTTTCCCACACTGAAATTTGCAGAGATGTGATTTGCAGCAACATGCAAAGAAAATCTTTTGATCTATGTCGACATTAATGCAGAAACATTTTTTGGAACCAAACTGATATGGTGGCACAAAAGGGACCTTGCACAAAAAAATGAGGAGCATCCATCTGCTTAAAAGCAAAGGCCAAAATGTAATGTAATTTGAATTAGAAAGACAAAAACTTTAATAAGAAATCAGCTTGAATTCTACATTAGGCATTCAGGTCCAGATGCACATGAAGCGGAACCTTAGCGTAGTCCCAGCAATTCAATGTGTGTGCGCACGCAGAGTACCAGGCCAGTCTACATGAACAAAAGTGATATAATTGAACCTTCAAATAACTGAAAACAGCCACGGATCCAAAACTGTGCCAGCTCTGTATTTTTATTGCGATGCAAGGATGTTGGTATAGCCTCCTACTATCCCATGGAATCTGTTTTGGCCCAGCTTTACCCAAGATTATGAAGCATGATACCTTCTCATTGTGAGCTAGAAGGACTTTTACACCAACTGACATAAAAAGGAGCAGCAGGTACCAAAACAGCTGGTATGCACTTACAAAATTCTGGCCAGCAAATAGGCGCCATCTAGTTGTTTTTTTTCCTCTGAATGACTTTGTACATCAAGGATATTTGAAGACTCCCATCCTTCCCCCCCCGCCCTCAAAATATTTAGTATGAGATCTATTTTGTTTTCTGCCATGCTAGTACCTTCACTATGAAGAAGTAATTAAATATATGCATCTGCTATATGGGTTCCTTTGTGTGTCTTCCTTTTCTTTGCTTCCTCCCCTCCCATGCCAAACATCTCTGTTCCAAGTATGGTTTTTTCTGCTGAATCTGAATGTAATCAGAATGGGGGTTGGAGGGGAGGGGGAAAAGTAGGAAAATAAACCCACAGGCTAATGCCATGACTCATGGCTGGCAGTTGTGCACTTTGCCAAAAGACCATAGTTTCTTCATTTCCTGAAATCTTCAGATTATGAAACTCCTCTAATCCTGTCACTGTCAATGAAGCAGCCTGATTGCTAGTGAAATTACACCAAGGAGGGGTTTGGCCCAATGTTTATACTTACTCGCATCTAAAAATTGGCACACATCTAAATTGAAGGCTGCCTTGCACAACCATTGGATGTACTGCTGAGACTAACAGCACAGGAACCTATGCAGGAAGATGCATTTCAAAGCTCTGCAATGAAATGACTGCCTTCTTCCCTAGTGGGACACCATTGACTTGAGCAGAACTACACCAAAGATTAGTTTGATCCATAGTCTGCTGTTCCTTAGAGATTAAAACAAACTGTTATCCCTTGAGGCTAACCAATGGTCTCTTTAAGCATTTGCTTTTAGACTTGACTTCAGTGGCTTCGCCCCAGGGATAAACTTGGCCTCAGCTGTCTGTGAGATTTATTATGAGAAAATATAACCTAAGATTTTGAAAAGGGCTCCCCAATGTTGAGTAGTAGACTGGGGTGGACAGCAGCAGACAACTGGATCCTAAAATTAACCCAGGATGCCACTGATACTCAACCTAATTTCTCCTTGTATATGAGTAGGACATGCAAGGTAGAGGGCAGGGGCAAGAGCTGACATTGGATTTGGCTGCAGAAAAGACCGTGATCAGGGTGGAATGGTGTACAGGGAGCAAATGCAGATGCTGGTGACAGTGGACGGGGTGAGAGAGGAGCTTGCTTTACACATAAGAGGCTGCATTTTGAATAGAAGTAATCACCATCCAGAAACATGACTTCAGCAAATACAAAGGCATCTGCTGGCAAATCAGGGAGGGATGGGCAGTGATAAATTGCATATATAGCACCAGCAGTGGCAGATCATGTCAGAGGGATCATTTTCAATGTGCCACCAGGATAACGTAAGGGAATTTGCCTTGTCAAAGCAGAACCACCACAATGCCTTGTGATGGAGAATTCAGTCCAAGGTCACAACAAAACACGCAGGTAGGAGAGAAGAACTGGAGAAGTTTTACCATACCATGATATATGCAAAAGCCAGCCATGAGAGCATCAACCTTGGCCAGCAACTGTTTTTCCAAGAACTGGAAGGCCACACGTATATACGGCAGGATAGCACAGTAGAGCAAGAAGCCTCACTAAGACATGGCAATGATCTAGCTTGGTCTTCTAACCACCCAGTCTGAACCCTACAGATTGGCCAAGACAGTGCTTCTCAATGGTTTTGGAGTCAAGGCACCCTGCACTGGTCTCAAGGCCCACTCCAGAACTTTTGTGAACTGAGTGGCACCCCATTTCCAAAATTAATTCATATTACTACAGTGCTTACCTCCTTGCAGAGGGGCCAGGCAGGAACAAGCCTGAGCCTGCCCTTATCTTCTTGTCTCTTCACACCTTGCAGCACCCTTCAAAAGATCTGGCAGCACCCCAGGGCACCCAGGCACCCTGCTTGACAATTGACTTTCCAGAGCACTGCGCTCTTCAGAAGGATAATTCATCCTTCTCCCTCATTAGTTATCGTTTCTTCTGTATAATGAAAATTCCAGGTAATAAGTTAGGAAGGTACCTAAGCTGCCTGGGATGCAAACCTTATTTTCTGAGCTGTTTATATGGTGTCTTGCATGGCTGATACTGTACAGAACAGACTCCTGGGAACCATGGATTCAAGTCTCAGCAAGGTTTTTTTCACACACATTAGCCTGCCAGAAAGCATAGTACTCTGCGAAACAGCCAGTTTATCCTGAAATAACCAGTGCATTGACGAAGTGGATTAGTTACACCAGAATAAATTGGCTTTTTTTCCAAGACACAGAGTGCATATATGGTGCCCTTCTCAGGTAAGTTATTTGGTAGTAACTAAATTATGATGATACATTATCATTTATCTAACACACAAGTATTGGACTTTATAGATGGAAAGCAATGTTCTTGCTGTGAGCGAGTACCCTGAGCCATGTCCTGCTCTTCGAAAAGTCTCTTTGAGTTATAGCAACTGCTGTATTATTGCTGTTCTCAGCTTCCTGCAAAGTTACCTCAGGGTAAATTTGGATCAGATCTGAGGGAAAGAAATTCTCTCTGTGAGCTTTTACTATAGCACGGGGGTAGGCAACCCCTGTCACGGGTGCCAGAGTATGGCATGCGAAGGCATTTTGCTTGGCACACATGCCTCAGGACAGATGGCGGGGAAGGGGCCAGGGCTGCAGTGCCACAACAAGGATTGGGCCCCTTGTGGCTCCTCTGCCATCTGCCCCCGGCACACCCACATCCTAGAAATCGAAGCCACAAGTGTTTTTGGCACACTGACCCCTGCTATAGCAGACTCTAGGCACTTCCCCTGTGCTAGACCCCAGAAAACCACAAAGCGAGATGATGAGTCCCTGTCCCAGGGAGATTACCCCAAATCCCATGTTCACACCAAGTTCTTCCCCTTCTGGGCTCTGCCACAGCACCACAAAGTAGCAAGGACTCACGGTTTCGTTCCAAGGGATTGAGTATACACACAGCATCAAACCGTTTGGAGGTGCAGTTTTTAGCCCAACTTTGTTATGACAGTGTAACTTCAATTATGGTGCCCACTACTTTAGTTTGGTAGGAAGATATTGTCCTTCAGATTAAGTCCGTTAGCAGCAGCTAAACCAGCCACTCCAGGAGAAAGCAAGCGGCATCTACACAGAGCGCTGCATTTGTTTAACTACACCAGTGCAAGCTGGTGTGTAAGCAAAGACCAAAACCACAGAGAAAGGCTAGTAACAGATGCTCACAGCCCTCCATAATCACACAGGTCTAGCCACTGCCCTATATACATAAGCCTCTCCAATTAACACCTCATTAAGGCCTACACCTGTGGAAGCCTCACATCCAGTGACTGCATTGTAGCCATTCCTCTTCTGTATTCCTCTCATGAGCAGATCACAAAGGCCTTGTGCTTTAGATGCTTCTCAGACCAGGTAACATTTTACCACCACTACCAGTGTCAAAAGGATGGGCGGGGAGGGTGGCTACCAAATGCAGTTTCAGCCTCTCTCTTCTCTACAGATAGTCCTTCTAAAATCAAAGGGGATTCAAAGCAGGTGAGCCTGCAGCAGAAGTTTACACTGTCCATACTTGCTCCAGTTCACCGGCTAGCATCTCACACCACCGCTAGGCCAAAAATGAGAAACAAAACAAAAACCCCACATCCATAGAAGAGCTAAACTATTAGGGAGGAGAGGGCAGCGTTTGGGCTTTTGTTACAAGCTGCAAGCCTGAGCTGATCTTTTCCCAGCTGCCACTTCCAATCCCAACCACCCAGCTCTACCCAGACTAGCCCTAAAGACTCTTGAATAAATAAAAAAAACAGAGACCACCTTTCTGCTACACGGTTAAAACTAAAAGGTGGGTAAAGGGAGGATGCTTTTCTGTCCCACAAGAATTGGATATTATGAAAAAAAAATTCCTGGGCTCAGTCAGAAACAGGAGTCAAGCCTTGGACCTTTTCTTTCATGAATAATAAACAAAAATAAAAAATCCTAGAAGAATGTGTGTTGATCAATCAATATTGGTAAGAGAAAGAAAGCAACCTCTGTTTACCTATTTGATTAAAGTGAATTGAAGTTTCAAAGTGAAAACTTTTGCTTAAGGAAATCCAGGAACAGCTATTTTAATTCATGCAAGCCTCCCCCCGAATCCCTGAGATTGGATTACATCCACGATACTTGAAAATCTCCTGAAAGCAGGACTAATTTCAACACATCAGCTTTTCCCAACAAAGAATCTCATCAAAAGATTCCCCACCTGCTCTGCACAAAACAGCCTCTTCCCCCCCAGGCCTCTCTGCTCAGGGGTGCCATTTTCCCAGCTCTCCTCCAGTCAAATATTATTCACTCCCCTACTCCTTTCTTTGAAAACAGGTAGCAAGAAACCCTCCTTCTACCAGGATCTCTTTCCCCTGAAAGGGAAGAGGCAGAATATATTACTTCCTTCCTCAAAGAGCAGGGCCGGATTGGCTGAGAGAGGGATCTGTACTGAGTGTCAGACCTCGGAGAACAGAAGTCTTGAGTTTTTCCAGACAGAAACTGGCTCCCTAAGGATTTTTCCCTGTCTTTCAGCATTTGCCACTACCATTGTGTGGGGCCCTGTTTGCTCCTTAAAACTTCTGGAGTTGGGTACCAGGTCTCTCTGTCTTTAAGGGTCTTTAAGGGACCAGGATACTCCATTACATGCCCACCCTAGCAGGCAGAATCGCCATGATCCCAGAAGCCTTTTTTCATTTGCAAGCTGCCTCCTCCATGTGCTGTCCTGCACACTATCTGGGCTCAAACCTACATAAATAATATCTGCTTATTTTCACACCCTTTAACTTCATCTCTCAGCATCATTTTGACTCCCCCACACAATTACCAAAAACAGTAGACATGCAGGGTGTTACCTAGGAGTCACAGAAGCTGCAAGGGCTCTGCCTGGAAGGCCACCTGGATGCGAAGGATGTAGACCGGCTTGCTTCATGCCAAGTCTTTGTGGGCTTGCTTGACTTTAATTTGACTGTATCTTATTTTGGGCAAAGGCAGCTGGGGGAGGGGAGAGGGCTTTGTAAATTATACCTTAACAGAAAAAATAATGCACAAAATATACATCATAAATTTGCAAATTATGCCTCAAAATAATTGTTCCCTTAAGCACCCCTGCGCAGAGGAGAAGCGCAAGGCAGGTATTGCTCAAATTCCACAACAGCCTGATATTTTGGTGCCTTGATTTTTAATTGAGTTTGTGCCGGAGGGAATTTCATTTTTAAGCGTCATGTCTTTACATGGGCAGATAATATTAAGGGCAAGAGCTGCACACTCATCTGTGGAATGGAGGGGCACAGGAGCATGGGGGAAGGGGTGTGCGATTTTGTTTTGCACACAAAAATGTCTTGCATTTGTGTGTGCACGCATCCATCCCCTGCACTTGTGCTCCAGGTAAGTAGCAGCTGCATAGGGCAAGACAGCGACTGCTGCTCGCTTGCAAGCCCGCGACCACAGCCTCACAGGTGGGCACTGGCTTCGGAGTCATTTGTTCTGATGGGCATGAGGTTGGGGACTGTACCTGTAACCTGAACGGTCAAAGGGTGTTGTGCAGCCATGCCCGGCTGCTGCCATCATAATCCTGTTATGGGGAATAAATGTTTTGCGAGCAGCTAGCATAAACCCACACAGCCAGCCAGCAGTGTCACCCTCCGTGTCCCCATAATAATCCATCCTACATTTTTCCCTGTCCTTCATGCAGTATATTCTCTCCTCCCAAATGCAGTCACTACATGCCTTTGTTCCCACAAGTAAGAAAAAAAAAAAGGACCAAATGTGACTTTTCCTATGCACAGAACCAAGGGTTTTTTGTTGGTTTTTTTTACTGACAGTGAAAGGGACCAAACAAAATATAAAGGACTGGGGTTTTTATTAACACGCAGGGGTCATTTGGAAATGGTCGCTTTTCATTTGTTTCCCTTTAGGATCTTTCTTTTGTTGGGTCTCAACATCCATTGCTACTCACTTCTACCACACAGACAGCACAACCACAGGAGTCTGAATCATGGGTCTTGTTTGCAAATAATTCTCCCGATAACACTGAGTGGAGCTTGGCTTCGGATTGATCACATCAGTTACAACCCGCGGGTCCATTGTAGCCCTTGGTGTGGAGCATTTGTCAGGGTTTAAGTTAGCACAAAGTCATAAAAAAAAGGAGTAAAACGATCTGGTACAGCTCGTTGCTAATATTCATGTTCATAACTACCTGGTGGCTACTGCGTTCAGGCTGTGATGAAGTGTTAGCGGTACACAAAGGCAGACAGATCAAGAATACGTCCATGGCTGGCACGATACAAATATAATGTTAGAAGCTTGTCCGAAGTAAAGGGTTCAAAGCAAGGGAGGGTGAACCTCTCTTTCCTTCCTAGGAATTGATATGCTTTCCCCCGGGGATGTCAATCTGTCCTTCCTAGGGTGATGTCGTG
Source organism: Alligator sinensis (assembly GCF_000455745.1). NCBI lineage: Eukaryota > Metazoa > Chordata > Crocodylia > Alligatoridae > Alligator > Alligator sinensis. The sequence continues at coordinate 2,008,737 of NW_005841952.1, forward strand.
GGTTCTGCTTAGAGTCGAGCATCAGTGGAAATCGGCTGGACTTTGCCATCCGATTCATCCCTCGCCGCACTGACTCTGCTCCGTTCAAAGGGCCCGTCTGAACACGGAGACGGTCGGTTTTCTCCTTTGAATTATTCTTGTTAAAGCAGCATCCCTCCAGGGCAAACCAGCGCGCTCAAAAGTCACCAAGAAAATTGCTTCATGTCTCTAACCACAGCCCACAAGACACTGTCGGGACGGCTGGGTTGGGATAGCCCCCCCCACCCCTTCCACGTGTGAACGGTGTTATTCTAGCCAGGCTGCAAAACCCCCGGCCCGGTTACATAGCTGACATTGCGCCCGGGGGCCGGGAATGCAAGCCCCCTCGCACAAAACCCGCAGGACCTGCAGTCCCAAACGACCGGATCGCCTCATTTTTATACGTTTTGTGTTTTTTTTTAAAAGAGCCGTAAGAGGGACACGGGGAGCAGCCGGGGTGGTTTGCAGGGCGCTGGCTTCAGCGGTAACACGGACGGAGCCTTGGCGCTCGGTTCCTTCCTCCGGGAGAAAGCCCGACCTCCGGGCAGCGGCAAACGCCTGGGAGAGCCGCCTCTCAGTCCTTGCGGCCGGCAGAGAAGTGGTCTGGAGGTGGCACAGCGCAGGGACCGGCCCGCGGGCCAGGGCAGCAGCGGGGTAAGGGCCGGGCAGGACTCACGTCGGGGCCGGGCGGGGAGGGAGCCCCGGGCGCGCCGGGACGGGCTGCCGGAGGAGACCCGGCGGGAGACGG
>NW_005841952.1:2010106-2010973 GCF_000455745.1 Alligator sinensis
AGAGCCCGGGCACGGGCATGCCTGCAACGGGGCGCGGGGCTGAGCCGGGGGGCAGGCCACCCGGGACCCCCCGCAGCCCGGGCACAACGCTGCCTTCCACCCACCCGCCACCCGCAAACCCACCCCGCGCCCAGTCCCCACGATCCGCGGGGTTTGGCCCGCCTTGCAAACGCGGGGTTTCGTTCCGCTCTGCCCGGGCGAGCCCCGCAGGCGCCGGGCCGGGGGGCTTCGGGGCCGGCCCGCTCCGATTTCGTTGCTGCCGGCCCCGCACCCCCGCAAGGCTCCTGAAATCGTTGTCGGCCGGTGGGGCCCGCGGGGATGCCCGGGAGGAGGATTGCACCGCGCACCGGGGCACTGTCTGTCCCGCACGGATCGCGGGGCAAGCGCGACTTCTTGCTGCCCCTTCCCCGCGCGGGGCAGAGGACTCCGTGGCCGGGGGAAACCTTTTCCTACTGGACATGGGGGGAAAAAAAAACCCGAAAAAAACCCCGCAGCAGCACAGCTCCCGGGAGCAGGGGCGGCTTCTCCAGCCGAGCCCGGTGCGGGACGCGGGGCCGTCGTTTCCTGCGGGAATCCGTCCGGCCCCTTGCCCTGGGGTCCCGTGCGGCCGCCCCCGGCTTTCCATGTCCATCCTCTAGTTTCTCCCGCGCCGGGTCCTTGTCCCGCACCTTGCGGGGAGCAGGGGGCTCGGGACCGCGGGGATGCCCGGGACCGGGCATCTGCCCTTCAGCAAAGCCGCGGGGGTGTGAACACAGACGAGGCAGGCCCCAGTCCAACGAGACCCGCGCCCTGCCCCGCGTTTCTAAGCCTCCCGGGAGGCCGGATCCTCCCTCGGGACCGGGAGGGCGAGGACCCGGGCCCGGCCCG
>NW_005841952.1:2011338-2030825 GCF_000455745.1 Alligator sinensis
ACGGGGGAGGGGGAGGCGCTGGCCGAGGTGCTGAAGCGGCCCGGGAGCGCGGGGAGGGGCGGCCCGGGGGCCGCACGGGCTCCCGCACCCGCGGGCACGGCGACGTGCAGCGCCGAGCACCGCCCCGCACCGAGCGGGGGGGAGGGGGAGGAGGGGCACGGGCCCCCAGCCAGGAAGGAGTCCATGAACTCACCTTGAATATTTCTGCCCACGAGCTAACTTTGATCTGCGACATGCTTCCCTTGGGCCGCATCGCGGATTGCATCTATGAACACCGGCCGGATTTTTCTCCAACCATTTTTGATGGTTTTTTTAATAGAGAAAATCATGGTTACTATTCACTTAATAGTTCCTATGGTATGCTACCTACCGTGTATTATTCATTTACTTCCGAGTAATAGATTGGACAGGTTTGCATCTTTTTTTTTTTTTAGTAATAATGCAAACGGGCAAGGGGGGCAGGGGCAGGGAGCACACGGAGTGCGCACTGCCTTCCAGCAGCGGAGCGCGCCTCGGGGCTGTGTTCGCCTGCAGTGAACCAGGCGAGGCGGGCGGGAGAGAGGACACGAGTTTGGCTCCCCCAGCTCCCAAATTTGACCCTGAGCGGAGCAAAGCATCCCTGGCAGGGCCCACGGGGCCGGTTGCTGCCTGCTCCCGCCCCGCAACTTCTCCTGCGGAGGGTTTATTTTCCCTCCTGTGCCAAGTCCTGCAGCCGGAGCCGTCGGGGCCAGCCCTCCTTGCTCGTGTTTGCAGCCCAGTCGCCTTCCAGCACTGCGCCTGGCGCGCACGTGTGTGTGTGTGTGTGTGTGTGTGTGTGTGTGTGTGTGTGTGTGTGTGTGTGTGTGTGTGTTTCCTCCATTTGCCTCCCCCCCAATCTGTAATGTTCATTTCCCCGGAGTCAATTTGCTGGAATTAGGGTGATACACCACATCATAGCCGAGATAATTTCGGCTCGCATCTCAGAAAATTGCTCTAATTATTGATGTTAAACTCGGGGAAATGAGGAGAAGGCGCTTCTCCTTCATCTCCTGATTTTAAACTCTAATTTGTTGAAATCGAGTTGTCATCACAATTCCAATCACTGCTGTTAATAGTAAAAGTGTTTTAATAGAGCCAGAATTCTCGCAACCCATGCGATTAGGTAATTAGGAAAGATGTTAGAAAGGCAAGTGCTAATCCTTGGGCACAGGGACGGCGTTTCCATCTGATCCAGCAGGTAGAACAAATTAATTACTAGAATCAATTAGTCCGAAAAGTACAGTTCTCCAGGAAGTGCGAGCCGCGTCTTCCATATGTATGAGCTGGTAAATGGTAAATAGATTGGAGGGACCTTGCAAAGAATAGCCCCGGCAATCAGGAGGCTTTAATGAAGCCGCAGCTCGGCGCGCCCCGGGTTTTTCGACCGCGGCTTCTCTTCCCCGGCGCCGCCGCGGCTCTGCCTGGCCCGGGACGAGCCCGCGCCACCCGCGCGTCTGCGAGCCCAGTGGGAAGGGCTTCTCCCGGGGCAGACCCGAGCGTGCACGCACATGTAGGCCAGCCGGCCCCTTGCCATTGCGCGCACATGTCCATAGCCGCGGGGCAGGTGGGGATCGCGGCGCAGCCCCGCGGCTCCGGCCGAGTCCCGCTCCTCTGAGCGCGCAGTGCGCACGGACTTGCGCGCACACTTGCCTCTGGCATGTCTTCAGCCAAACATCCCCTACTGCTGCCCGCCTTCCCGAGGACAAAACGCATTTCCAAGACAGTCCATCCAGTGTCCCGCCGGATTCCCACCCTCCAAAGCAACGCACGAGCCGGCAGTCAGCACTATCCCCGAGAGAAAGTCCTTATTTCTAGCTCTGTATCTGGATGTGCCATTGACAAACACAGCTCCATGCTTCCCCACCTTCCAGCTGCACCTGCAGCCAGGGGAACCGCTCCTCTCCTGTCCCTAACCACGTTGCCCTCCTCCACCTCGGGAGGCAGGAGAGGTCACAGTCCTTTTCTTGCACACTGGGGAGTGGCCTGGGTCTATAGAGAAATGGTTTGGGGCATCCTCTGTTCTGCCTCCTGCCCATAGCAAAACCAACCAACTCCGTAAAGCCTTGGCAGAGCTGAATGGTAGGTACATTGCCCCTGGCCTAAAGTGGTCAAAAGAGAAAGGCTATGCAAGAAAAGCAGCTGTCCACCTTGCTTCCAAAGAGAACTGATTTACTCTGCAGTTTTATAAAGCTTCTTGAGGAGACCTCAAATGCCAACAGAAATACGACCCCCCTATGGGCATCTGATGGCATAGATGCCCTATGGGCATCTGAAGATCTATGAAGGCCAGAGCCTGTGTGTTCAGTTTGGAAAGGGAGTCAGTGATCCCAGCCTGGCAGCAAAGCAGGACCAAAAGGACCCAGCACGCCTCAGATTCCCAATCACTGGGGACCCAGTGCCCAACTCTCCCCCCAGTATCGGAGAGCAACAGGGAAGACAAAAAATAATTCTCCAAATCCCATGCAAGATACTGTACCAGCTCATTTCAGCCGGCAACTGCAAATGGCTATTTCTTCTAAACATACATCTGTGAAACTTTTCAGGCAATTGCAGAGCTGAGCTTAGATTTTCTCCTGACTAAGTGAAGCAATATTGTAGGACCAAAGGGCCTTAAGCTATAGGCTTTTCCTGCCAATATAGATCTATATATCACATTAATGTCAAATGGAATCCAACAGCCAGGTCTTGTTCAAATTTGATGGCAGCAAAATAACTTGGTCAGTCTGGAAATATGAAATTTAAGTCAAACTTGGAGATGTAAGTGGTTCTGTGTACTTCCCATCTCCCAGTGGCTTCAATGGGAATTTGGGGGTACACAAAAGAATCAGGATCGGGTGCCCGGGCTGCACATAAGGGAATGCTGTTTACTTTGGATGCTGTTTATTTTGCCAAGTTTGATCTTTGGATTGAACTCAAAAGAGCTGGCAAATGTTCCAAGAGATATTGGACAAAGCTGGTGTTATTTCATATAACCCAGTATTAAACATGTAGGGGGAGGATCTCTTAGGTGCGCAAAGTGGAAAAGGAAGAGGTGGGTTTAAAGGTTTTGATGGAAAACGGAGACCATGCTTGGCTGCCACACTGGACAACTGGGCTGCCATGGGACCTGGGCTGTTGCTCTGAAAGCTGCAACTAACCCAGGCTCCTGGCACAGTACTGATGAAGCAGTGTGCCCTTCCCACAGGTTCAGTCACTGGAAGCCTGGAGAGGCACAACCCAGTTACAGTAAAGCCAGGCCTCCATAGGAGTCTGTGGCTGGTACAGGAGAGTTGGGTGTTAGGAGTGCGATTTGTTGTGAGATTAATACTGGAAAAAACCATAGTGCGGACACAATATACCAGACTCAGTTTGTTTGGCTGATAATGCTTTTTTTTCTTTGCTCAGGGAAAAAAGCTAGTCCAGCAAAAGCTCATTATCTGCTGGTACATCAAAACTGCCAGTACAACAACAATTGCACAATCTCTACAATGCCCATTTCCCCTTCCCTCCCCTCCACCCATCCCATTTGCCCCTTGTTGCTTTAGCATTAACGGTCGTTTCAGGTGAATAAAGTGCCTAAGCATCAAAATATACTCTGCTTTTTTTGCATCAGTGCTAGGAGAATTCACCGATTTGGATTTGCCAGCAAGCCTTTCCTAGCATGGACAGTCCCTACCTCAAAGAACGCCCAAGCCAAACAGATAACAATGACAAAGCAAGTCAAAGAGAAGCCAAGCTCCTACCATAGTCCGCTGGATGCATCAGGAATAGAGGTCAGCTCCTCCAAGACAGAGTTTCCATCCACTAAACTATGTCATCTCCCAAGTTGGCCAACCAGGAGTCCATGCAGAGTTGGTTGGTCTTATTTGGCACTCTTTGTTGTTTCCACCTGAAAGATAAGCGAAGGGGCACATAAAATTAAAGGTGAAAGCAGACAGTAGGATCAGCTTTATTCCTAGATGCTAGACAAAAAGCCAGCTAACACACACACACACACACACGCCACCTCATTGCTTTTCTACATAAACAATTGCTACAGCAAAATGCCAACAAAAGGGCAAATAACTCTGCACAGACTTATTTGGAAGAGTCTGGCTTTGAGACAATCCATCTACTAAGATATGATTGATGCTCTGGACAAGCATGGCGGCCTACTGTGGTCTCAAGGAAGAGTCTCAGCCCAGTCCAGTCCCTTAGAGGCAAAAATACACACTTCCCATGTGATCATGACCAAATCACTTACTCTCTCTTGCCCTCAGTTCCCCTGCTGTAAAATGGAGATAACATCATTCCTCTGCCTCACATAGGTGTTGTGTGACAATACCTCCATTAAGAAGTTTGAGAAGGTCAGAAGGTGTTTCTCTGGCCTCTGTCATCAACAGTAAATTCAGTAGGCAATGGCAATGGCATTAGCAGTTCACATGTTCAAGCGTCTCTCCCTCCCTGGCATTCAAGAAGCCTAGGGATGTTTTTCTAATGAAAGCAGAGGGTCTGTTCTCATCAAACACCCCCAGGACATGGTTCCCTGGGCCCAGGTTCATGGCACCTATGGCTTGATTAAGCTGCTGCTGCACTGTAATTTTGCCCTATTCACTGGCTTTGCTTGACTGTCTTGGATATGCTTCCTGAAAGTAAGGGGGGGGGTTGGGTTTTCTTGTTTTTTTTAATAAATATATTAATGTTGGGGGTTTGAGATAAACAGTCCCTTAAAAACTATGATCCTTTTGTTAATTATCTAAAATCCCATCTCCAACGTTTGACTTCCAGCAGGGATGTATGGCCACATCCCCTATTCCAGAGCCCAGTAGGCTGATTTGATTTATTTTTTTTTTTGGAATGAGACTGAAATTGGTGCTTCCTCCAAACCCATTTTTCAATTAGTTTCCTTCTTCATTTCATTACATCCCAATTCGTCTATGTGGTCTACACATGAGCATTACTTGCACCCCTGAGACCAAGGTGATTAGACCACCTAAGACAGTCTGCACTTCGGGATCTTTGTTAATCCCTCAGGCTCCTATAGATCTATTCTTGCTGCTGGACACTGCCTGGCTGTTGCCTTCAGCGCATTAACTAAAGCAATTCATTTGCTTTAATTCCAGTTGTGTAACAATCAGCCTCACATCTCAAAGTTTGGACTCACATTTTTTGGCTATTCACGTATCTCCTCATTCCTCTAAATTTGGGGAGGTGGGAATTCTGAACAGTGTTGCTTTTAATCTCCATAGCTGGATAATCCTCCTTTCCCCATTCTCTGTGATTCCAGATTTGGTTTTATTTATACAGTATTCCATTGTCCTTTTGCACTTCCCCTCTGATCATCTATCACATACTTTCTGAAGCTCCAGGTTTCTTCATGAAACCTGGCTGTTCTGCCTAATGGATGCCCTGACTAACTGAAATCCTGTCCTGTCTTAGACTGGTGCAGATCAACAGCCATTGTCTTCCAGCGGTGTCCATGAGGCCAATATTTGGAATTTCTATCAATCCCCACAATTTTTAGGCTTTTCTTCCCATTGTTTTAAATCTGTTTCATTGTGCAACCCGGCCTAAACAATCTCACCAAAAAAAAAAAAACCAACCAAAAAAACCAAACCCCCACAAAGTTCATAGACTTCAAGGGCAGCCTGACCTCTCTGAAGACAAGCAAGCCACAGAACTTCACCCAATAATTCCTGCATCAAACAAGTAGATTTTTACAAGTACTTCCCTGATATCACATAGATCCTTTCACCTATAGAGCTGAAACTAGCTGGCCAAGAAAATGGTTATGCTCCTTCATTTTACAGAGGAGGAAAATAAAAATAAAAATAAATTCAATGTTTTAAAAATAATAAAAATTAAAAAAAAAAAAAAAGAATCCCCCCTAACCACATACAGATTTTCTGACTGCTAGGAAAGGCTTTGATTACTAGACAACGCCACCTGCCAATGATATAATAAATGTGCATGTGTGTAGGAGTATAAAACAAAGCAGCTTTCCCTTAAGACTATTTCCAACACACAGCCACTTTAATTATCCTCACTTATTACTGCACTGTGAGTAGGCACATAGAAATGAATGGGATTAGTTATGGTAGTAAGTGCTACATAAGGTAGTAAATGTCTGTAGGTTTGCATCCTAATTCAGTTCAACCTTTAGTGAATGGCCAATCTACCAGGCATCCAGGTTTTGTAAATTGTTTAGGACTAGATTAGATTTGTTGTTGTTATCTTACATTTTAAATGTGCAAGTGGTTAGATCACCTTCGTGACTATATAGTGCTTATGTACCAAAACCACACACAACATACTGATTCATGCAAACACATAAGCAACAAACTGATGCTGTTTTAACATTTCTTTTTAAGATAAATGTAAAAGAAAACTATTCTTTATGGGCAAATAATTAAACCTTTGCCTTTCATGTGTGCTCCAACCAGATTGTAAAACTAGTTGGACCTAGTTTACAAAAAGCTAACCTTTTTGATGATCAAAGGAAGAGATTGGTTCCATTACTTGCATTAGTCTGAGTTGTCTGTACCATGGCCTTAAGAATAAAGGGAGAAATGTATTTTAGAAGGATCTGAGTAACACACTTTACTCGTAACATTTTTGTATTATATTGCTTCTTGACTGTTTCAGCTTACTCTGTATCTGGGCACTTTATTTTAAGCACTCCAGAAGTGGATGACAAGTCTGGAGGAAAAGATAGAATGTATTTGACATCAAGCAAATGCATCTTCAAATAATGCTTTTAAACTGGAAATTACATTTTGAAATGGCATTTTGTACATTTCCAAAGATGAGGTAGTCAAATGGGGATGTGATGTAATATAATCACCTCTAACATTAAAAACACTGCCTGTCAATATTATACCAAAAAACTTCAGACATTTAGTTATTCCAGGTACAAATAATGGTACAGTTGGGTGCATTACAGTAAAACAATAAGATAACGTTTACATAATTTGTGTACACTGTAAAAGCATAAAACAAACTCAATTGATCCTTCCCTTTGTTGAGCTTATTCTCTTTTTATTTACTATGCAACACCCAAAAAGGGCAGGATTTGATTTCATTGTTTTAGGGACAGATCCCAAATTATTGGAAAGACCCCACCATTGACTTCAGGGGACTTTGGAACAAGTCTTACCTAGGAAAAAGATGTGCTTCAAGCCTTACAGGAACAGGCAGTTAGGTTCTTTCTGGATGTTATACGCAGGGGTAAGTTTCTACTGATTATATCAGTATAGTAGGGAAAAAATGTTTTATCTCCAGTTCTCTAGCTCCTTCAGCCACCCAGACCAGCATTTATCAAAAGCATCCCAATTTGGGGATAAGCTCTTGGTACCATATTCATATAATGCTCCCTTAGAATTGGTGGGTAAGTGGAGGGAGGAAGCTTAGCAATATTAGTGGATGTACTGGCTCTGTAGTGAGCCTTGTGCTAAAACACAGTGACTTGAAATGAATGCATCTTATAACATGGGGAGGGGTGCAAATCAGGTGTCTCCCTATGGCCATGTGCCACTGTACTGCCTGCTCTACATATCCAGCTACGTATCAGCCAGCATTTTTTTTTCAAACGCATTGCTATAGTGATCAAGAGGCAAACAAGTTGGAAGTTGTTTGGATATAGTCAGAAAGTATTGACTGAATTGTCTCCATCAGTCCCCTTCTTCCCCCAGTAGTGTCTAGAGACTGTGCTGTGGGAGATTCCCAATAAGAGAGATCAATTCAGTTAGACAAACAATAAAAGTATGATTTTTCAGATTTAGCTTTTAAAAGGGGTAATGGTTTGGGGTGGGTTGTATTACAAAAGCATCCAGAGGCCCCGGGTAAGAGCAAAATAGTATTAGGTGCTCTCCTTCCATACACCAAAGCTTACAAAGTAAAAAAAAAAGACACATCTGATAGCAACAGCATATAACAGAGAACAGGTGCATTAGAGGTAAAGGTAATAAAAACTATTTACATCCACCAATAACTGTGTGTGTTAGAAGTGAAGATTTAACTCATTTCCCTGACCCCAGCCTTTGCTTGAAAAGTTTGCCTATCCAGCTCAAAAAACAATTGAACACAGGGAGAATAACCATGGTGTTTAGTAACTGCAATGAAAATGCCAAATATCTGGTTTCAACAGTCAGAGTGCTGTCAAATCAATAAGGATACAACTGTAGGATTCTATAGAAATTCATGAGAGATTTATTATTAAAAAAAAAAAAAATTAAAAAAAAAAATCACTCAAAAATCCATTGAATTAAGCCATGAATGACAACCTTTCTACAGGTTTGTGAGCTCTAACATAGCACATGCAAGAGGCATTCTAAGCTGACTTATAAAAAGGAAATTCATTTCTGAAAAATCCTAAAAGACTCTGGCGGACAGGGTTGTTTGGGTAAATGTCATATCTTTTATTAGACCAACTAAATAGTTGGAAAAAATTGTTCTTTGTAAGCTTTCTAGTACAAACACCCTTCTTCTTTTTGTACCCCAAAGCTTTTGTGCCTGAAAGCTTGCAAAGAACAATTTTCCCAACTATTTAAGTTAGTCTAATAAAAAAAAAAAAAAAAATCAAATCTACCCAAAGAACCTTGCCTGCCTATGGCCTTAGATCTATAAGACTTTTGCAAAGGGAATCATTGTAAAAGTACAAAAAAATTATATACAGATTTTTTTTTTCAAGAACAATACTATAAGAAGTATATTTATAGCAAAAAAGACAATTGCTTGTTTAAGTACTGGAAATTCATTGTTGTTCATAAATTGATCAACTGTTCACTCACTTGACATATTTTAGGCATTAGTTATGCATCTTTCTCCTCCACAAGTAAGTGACTTGCATTTCTTTCAGTGCTAAATTAAATTATATTATTATTATTATTAATATTATTAATTATACATTCTCATTAAAAGCAGGATGCTACAATTAAAATCAGGGTGCTACAATTAAAATCCTATCATTTCCCCAGTCCTGCTCCCCCTCTTGTTGACTTCAGTGGGATCAGGACAGGGACCTACATCCATCTTTACAAATGAATTTGCTCCCTTTTTCCCCCCATGAAAATTACATATAGAAAGTCAGGGAGGTCAAGAGCCACAAGCATCAGTGCAGGAAAACAGCAGTGTAATCATTAGAAGCAACCTATTGGAACCACTGCCCTGAAAGATGGCTATTTTAGAGATTTTCCTAACCTTGCCCATTTTTAATTGGGTGCCTATTAAGAGACCTACTTTTTGTCTGTCCAATTGAGATCAGTGCCTGCGTTTCAAAATAAATAAGTACAAAGAAGGAGGAGGATTTTCCAGTTCCTATCCTCTTGCAACTGTAATTTCCCTCCCAACACACACATTAAATTCATTTAGCCTAGTGCATTTTTAATAGACATTATTTATCTATTACCTTAATGAGCTTGTGGTGAAAGCATATTGCCTACCAATTTTAACAAAAGCAGGGTAACATTGTGGCAGCTTCCCCTCCTCTCCCCTACCAAGGCAACTGCGTGGAGGGGAGGGGGTGGGGGAAGAAAAAGCTATAGAGATAGATAAGGTTTTTATTCTGTGTCACAACACTACATTAAGAATAAAACCTTCCACTTAAACACTTAAATGAAAACATCAGAAACTAATTTACCATTTGTAACCACATGATTTAAGTAGGAGCAGCTTTAATTTTCTTCCCATTTTCCTCATATTCAATGTGAGCCCACATTAGATTTCACTGGCTCAAATCACAACACTTAAAGCCACTTTCATTTTCTTTTTGATTAAATAATTGAAATTCCTGTCACTGCTTGCACTTTACTAGCACACAAATTTTGTGTGTAAAGATAAATACTCTTTCTTTCTCCTCTCCCTGGCTGTGTCTCTTTCTGGCTTAATCTTAAAAGCAGCCAAGGTTTAGTTTATTGATGGCTCCATAAAATGGATCAGTACTCCATTCACCTATTTCGTGGAATTATACCACTCCCATTAAGTGATTGTTTGGAGAAATTATGGAAACCCATCTTCTCTAATTTAGCTGTCATCATTCTAAGGTTATTGCTATCCAATACTAAAAGGACAGGAAGTCTAGTTACTTGTGTGCCATTTCCTCTCTACCACATGCACATCCATTAATGCCCGAAGCCTTGATTTCTATTTAAGTATTTGTTGCAATTAAGGTAACGAGTTTTATTAATGTTCTCTAATAAGTTACTCTGACAAAATTCTACCCTTTGCATTACAGGCAATGAATGACATGGTCAATACCAAACTATAATTTGTACTTTTTGTTGCAAACAGCTGGATGCTAATGTTATTGGTAGCTTGAAGTTGAAATACCTGAAAGAATCACTTGGGATATTTGTTACAAGCACATCTTGCAGAAACCTTTCCATCTCCTTTGACTCGGGTAGAACAGCAATAAGTCCCAGGCCCTGTTAAACATATTAAATTAGGCTCCCTACAGTCCTTGGCCCCTCTGGCTCTTCTTAAAAGTCAGCTTAAAGCAGTTGTTCTCAACCTTTTAAAACTCAAACCTTTCAAACTGTGCCCCTTATGAATCTCAAGTCCACCTTCACGGTGTGTTAGCTCTTAGCGTTCACTCATTTTTTGACTATGGAAAAAATAATAGATCGATTCTTCTGTCTCTAAGTGCTCAGAAAAATGACAACAGGTCAGAAAGTTTTGCCACTACGGACTCCTGTGCGAAATCGCGGGGTTTATCTGGTGGCTCACATGTAGGCGGTTGCATGCCTAACAGTGCTACTATTGCACAGTGTCCCATAGCATGCATAAAAGGATCTCACGGCACCCCAGGGTGCTGCAGCACCCCGATTGAGAGCCACTGGCTAAAAGATTTCTGTTCTTCCTTGCCTCAGTCTCTTCTGGAGACCAGATGCTGGAGAGGACAAGACAGGGAGGATGCTGTGTTATCAAGATGCTGGACTAAAACCCAGGAACTGTGTTCAGAACCAAGTTTTGCCCAAGCCTCTTTTTCCTGTTTTGGGGTGGGGGACATGAACTACCTGACCATGATTCTTGACCCTGGTCAAGCCCTGGATGTCTGTCTTTAGTATTAGTATCATGGTAGCACCTAGAGGTCCCAGTCAAGATTTCACTGAGATCATCACTGTCCATGGAGCCCATCTCCAAAGTCTGATACTAAAGACTCAGGAAACCATTTGCCCTGCACAAGAACAAAAACTCTACTATTATTGTTCATATTGACCATGCCATTCATCTACTGAACCCATTCACACATGAATAATGCAACTATATATTCTTGTGTGTCAGTAGATGATGTTCTTGGATGCAAAAAATGCATGTACAAATCCTCCCTGTTAGCACTCTCATAAAAGACACAACCAACCAGCCTTTGCATGTTCCAGACTTTGTTATACAACAGAAGACATCATGCCATGTTAGTGATATAGGATCTCTGTGGTACAGCAGAGCACAAATACACTATTTTGCATGCTTGTAACACCTTCCCACTTTAGATCTTAAATACCATTCGACTAGGTCTCTCAATACCACTCTGAAAGATAGATACCACTCTTTGACACATAAGCAAGCCCAGGCACAGCCAGTTGCATGGCCAAGCACAGACCAATCCCATTCCCACACTCCCTGTTCCACTACCAAACATCCTATATTGACCATCTGTGTGGCAGCTCATTTGAAGACCCATGGAAGTAATAATAGAAGAGGCAGAACACAGCAGGATCCAAAGCATGGGACCATGGAAGTCCAATTTTTGCATAACTAAAAATAACCCCCCTGTACACCTTCTGCTTTGCTCCACTTGCTGCTCTGGTGTGGGGTCGCTGTGAGCGCTCCCATATTTTATTCTGTAAGATATCTCCCAAGGGAAACACTTGCTGTGTGGGGAATGAAAAGCAAAAGGAGCTCTTTGTCCTCTACAGAAATCCTCAGATAAAGAGCAATAGCTAGAAAGGCAGATCATGTTCTCCTTAATAGCTCTGTACTGCTATCACAAGAATGCCATGAGAGGGACGGTGGCAGAACGGGCAAGGTGTTTTCTTGGGACTTCAGAGATGTAAGTTGGGGCCTCATATTAAAGATAGTCCCAACTCTTCTGTAAACATCCCAACTCCTGCATAACTGGATGGATACTTGGTCTTTTGGGCTGCAGAGTCCAAAGTAGTTAGATATGATGCCAGCCATACCACTCGTGTGTGCTGTTGGCTAGAAACTGGTGTGCCTTAACCACAGTAGCCCAACAGGCCTTCAAGGAATGGGGTGGACTGTTGAACTTCATCTAAAAGAGTACACAAAAGTATGGATATGTGTGTGCTCAGCTGGGTATAGGCCGTGTGGAGGTTAATGCTGATAGGAGGCTGAATCAAGCCTAGGTTTGCACAACATCTATAAATCACAAATAATGCCACGTGCAAAGATGTCTCTGCAGTGGCATTAACTCTATTTAGAAATCAGAGTGTGAATCTAAAAATGGCAAGATTATCAAATGGCCTTAATAACTGAAGCGACACGATTGGGCAATCTGCAGTCCAGCCGTGGAAATGTTTTGTAACGGCATTGTTCAAAATTCGTCTAATTGCAGGATTGATATTCTTATGCCCTGCTACAAATATCAATGCTGAGTCACACTTGTTCATCTTTCAAAAAAGCAGCCTTTGTATTACTGTTAGATGGTACTTCAACTTATACAGTTTCAGTATCAAAACTGCTGGAAGTTTGGGGGGGGGGGGAAGAAGATAGATATAAATAGTGAATATTTCATTTATATTGTTTAAAAAAATTAAAATTATATATGCTCTTAACTGAGACTTAATAGAATAAGACATCCTGAAGGAAGGATTGGAAAGACAGGGGGTGAAATCCTGGCACCACTGAAGTGAATGGGAAAATTCCCTAAGACCAAAATTTCATTCATTTATTCATACTTACAGAAGGATGGGTACTTTAGTGGAGCTGCACACATTAGACTTACATGTCGTGAGATGGATTCTCAGTTTATCCGGGAAGCTGATGAAGCCAGACTGAGATTTATTGTGTGCGTGAATTTTATTTTAAGCAAAACTCTTTATTCTGCTGGATATTTTTTTCATTTTCTAAATGAATCAAAAGGTCCAAATGGATTTGTTTTTGCTTCAGTTTGAAGAATTGTGTTTATATTTCTGGATATTCCTGCTCTCACACTTCCACGTAATTTTTATTCCCTCCACCCTGTCTCCCCAAACCAGGGCCCTGCAGAAAAAGGTGAGAGAGAAAAAAAAAATGGATTCCCTTTCCATTTTAAGTTTTTTCCCCCCCATTCCTACAACAAGATAGAGAAACAATGAATAAAAAACAATGGGAGAGAAAGTATTCCTCCCACCCATCCACCCATGTTGAACAGAATATTTAGATTAAGAAATTTGGGCCTGTTCAATTTTTTTTTTTGAAAAGCTAATCCCCCTGATAAGGATGAAACCCATATTTCTGTGAAAGAAAAGCAATTAATTGACAAACATTTCAGTTAGCTGACAATATTCTTTCTTCCTGGGAGAGACTAGCTTTGGGGAAAGGTGCTAATTTGCTAAGTCTAGGGAAGAACTGACTCTCCTTCTCGATCTACTCAATGGGGATGGCATGGGTGGTGACAAAGCAAGCTTCTTCCCAGCTGCCCACTGTCCTAGAGGACCTACTAGCCACCCATTCAACCCGTCTAATGGGACTCCCAAGTTAAGTGCCAATTGCACCACTGGATTTGTGTGGTAGGGACAGCCTATCCACCTGGGGCTGATCTGAAGTCAATGGGAGTCCTTTCATTGCTTTCAAATGGGGGTTGGGTAACTAGGAGTTTGACTGAGGAAAAGCCACCAAAGAGCCACACCAAGGATTCTCCTCGTCCAAAACCAAGAAGAGAAAGTTCACATCCCCACGTTGCTACTCGTTCTCCCATGCTCATCTTTCAAAACACCCTTCTTCACATCACCGAACTACAACTGGTCAGAATCAGAACATCATTCAGGTCTTTCAGTGTCCTTTCATCCCAAATTGGAAGGAAGAGTCAGGACATGCTAACAATTTCCTCGAAAACAAACGTCTCAAAATATTGCACTTTGGAAACACCACAATGACCATAATGAACGGAAAAAAAATCATTTAGACTCTATTGCTTCACCTTGTGTTATAGGACACCACCAGATGGATGAAGCTGACAACTTTTCATAGAAAAGTTTCAGCAACTTCAATGTTTTCCTACAAAATGTTGCCATTTTGCCAAATCAGCATTTCCCAATAGAAAATGGCTCCATTGTGAAGTGCTTGGCTAGCCCTGACTTCTACACGTCCCAGAAGTCATGGGTTGCTTTCCCATACAGCGTGGGCCGTTAGCTGCGACCTTTAATTATAAAAGGAAGACCAAAACAAACAAAAAGGGAAACATCTCTGAGATTACCCCTCTCTTCATCCCTCCTTGCAACTATTCACCCGAGAGGACATTGTTCACATATAATAACTGCTCATGTTGGAATCAATTAGGCAACTCATAATAAAGCAGATGCTGCTATTGTGAAGGCGATGTAGTGAAAGTATGGGCTTAGGAAGGCCCTCCGTTCATCCTGGACTAAGCAGATATGATGCTAATTGAGATCTTGCTGGTAATTTTTCACCCCTAAATGAACAAGAAAGAGAGGAGTCTTCGAGTCTCATCTGTTTAGCTTGTGAACAGGCAAATGTTTTCATGCTCAATAAATGAGCAATCTAATCCACAGGGATGTGAGGAGCAGGAGACTTTTCTTTAAAAGTTAGCACATTGCCAAAAATGTGAATGGTCCCATTAGCACAACAGCTGTAATGAGCAGGGGCTGGGTTATTAGATCTGAGCTCAGATCAAGTAAACTCTGAACATTTCTGAGGTTTCGAAAGGGCGTAGTTTCCTTGTGTTGAGAGACTGGAGACTCATATTCCACAGGGATCACATACTGTACATGATTTGAATCATGTACAAGGGCATGCTGCATGAAATCAAGGGGCAGAGCCCATCTTACTTGTACCAGGATAAATCTGTTGACTTCAGCGTGGTTGGTCTGATTTATATGGAGGCCCAAGGTGTCTAAAACAGAGAGGGAATGATGCTGTGGTACAACAGGCACCCCTGTATGATGGTAACAAAGTCTGGTGTAAATGCCTATGCGTATACAACAGCACAGTTCAGCGTAGCATAACATGATGCTTCTACCACGTCCATCAGAAATCTTACAATATTACTATCAAAGGTTCAACCCGATGAGTATTTTTCAAACCCTCTTTGTGTACTCCCGAACTTCTAAGCAGTTTGCTGAGTTTCAGCGGTCCTAAATCTGACACGACTGAGATCTGGGTATTTGTTGCTTGGCACTGAAAGACCTATAGGGATCCTATATACATGCAGGGAGGCTGCTCCGACACGCTGCAATTACAACGCATTGGAGCAGACTTGATAAATCGAGTCTGCTGGAGCGTGGCAATTACCACACTCCAGCATGCTCCAGCGGCATGTGTATTAGCATCCCCATACTGAAAAATGGCAGTGGGGGCACTTTGAACTAAAGCTCATTTGACCATTTTGACCCTACCACCGTTTTTCAGAGCAGGGACACGAATACATGTGAAGCTCCAGGTACTTGAAATTAGCACCGCTCTCAGAGCGCCGCTAATTAAAGCCCCTCCATAAATGCCCTTAGTGTGTGACAAAGCATCACCATGATGCTGATTTGGAGATACAGACCATCATGCAGGTGAGCAAAAAGGAGCAAGGGAATCATGTAGGGTGGCCATCATAGAGGACATTCTGGTTTCCTGCTAATTTGTCCTCTATTGATACAAAACCCAATGCCTGTATGTTCTCTATTTTTCTTGAAGAGGACAACTGGACTGTCCTCTATGATGGCCACCCTAGAATCATGCAATAAAGGGAGCTTGAGCCAGAGGGAAGGGAGAACCATCCAAGAAGAATACAGACCATGGCAGGGGTGGGCAAAATGCAACCCGCGGGCCAGATGTGGCCCGCCAGGCCATTCTATCCAGCCTGCGGGACCCCTAAAAAATGTAGAAAATTAATATTTATCTGGCCCTGGCTGCTTGTCATGCGGCCTTCAATGGCTTGCCAAAACTCAGTAAGCCCAAAATAGTTGCCCGCCCCTGGCCTAAAAACAGTACTGAACTGAGATGCAGGAGACTCCATGTCCAGCTGTGTCACTGACCTACTTGGTGACCTCAGTCAAGTTACTCTCCCTCCCTGTGCCTCAGTTTTCCCATCTGCAGAATGACCTCTTTTGTACAGAGCTTTTAGATCTATGGATAACAGCCCCCACAGAAGGGCTGGGAAGTCGTTGTTACACATGTTGCTCTATAAACCACCTTCTTCTAAATTACACTTAGTGTGGCAGCTCGAAGGAGGGGAGAAAAATTCCACCTTCAACTATACGAGCTCAACCTCATCCCATCCGAGTTGCCCCCTGGGGTGCCCAGTCTCTTCTGTTATTCTCCAGACTTCAGACCATAGGACAAAGCCACTGACAGCACACCGCTGCTGTCATCTCCTGCTCACTCCTAGAAGCTTGGTCTTTCGCACCTGTTTAGACTGGATCCCTCCTAACCCGGCTTGCGCATCATTTTAGTGTGGTTGAAGTATTTGCCTATTGTTCCCCCTTTAGTGCTATCTCACTCCTGGCAGTAGACTCATGCCAAGGCCATGGATATCGAAAGCACTCAGTGCCTTCCGGGATTGCATCTGTTGGGAGATGCTTGCCTATAATCCGTTCTTTGTGCATGAGCGGAGCAGTAAGAAAACACGAGTGAAAGCCTGGTCCCATGGAAGTCAGCAGGAGTTTACTGTTGGCTTTCATAGGGTCAGGGTACCACCTCAGGGCTGTAATGAGGTGGGACAGAGAGATCCAGGAGAACAATTCGTACAGCCTTTCTTGGGACACGGCGATGGCTACGAACCCCACGTAAACTATCTACGCAGACTAAGGTGGCATAAACACAGACCTGGAAGTTAGAAGTTTCTAAATATAACTCTGGCTCTGTTCTCTGCTATCTCAGTAGCACTAAGAAAGTACCTTCCCCTGGTATTCCAGCGTACCTGCGTGTGAAACACAGATCCACACGCATGTACGCACACATCAGTGTACGTGGAGGCTTTGACTTCTTCCAGTGGATCTTATCTACTTCAGAGCATCAAATGAAAGGTTTAATAATGATGAAATGTGCTGTATTCCCCCAAGATTTTCAAATGTCCCAAAGGCACCATGCAACTTAGCAGCCTAGGGATCCTGCACCCCAATACCCTGGGCTGGGACAAAGCTGGAGCTCAGAGGAAGAATTTCTTGCTCCTTAGACCCATGCGGAAATCTGCCACATTTCATTCATTTGCCTAAAGCCCTTCCCTTTTAGTGCTGCCTGCACGCTACAAATGATTTCTCCACCTTGTATTTATCAATGAGCAATTAAGCCTCCTCTAGTAACTCCATGCTAAGGAGGCCTTTTAATTTTAAAATATTTTCCATTTTATTTTGTTAGCTACTAAATGACAGTGAGGAAAATAGGCTAATTACGTCTCTCCTAATTAGACTCCCACAATAACCCATAATTATGCCCATATTTTATCACTTTTGTGCCGGAGACTTTAACCTGTTGTGATTCATAATTAGCATGTGTATATTTGGTGAGTGTATCCTAACATCATCTCTCTCTTGGTCCTGCTAATCTTTGATTGAAAGTATGACAACAAACCCTTGGTTCTCCGAGTGCTAATTGGTGTAATTTATGAGATATCCTAATTAACAGCTACAAACAAACAGCAAAACCTGGACTTCCTTCTAGCACACTTGTTGACTGTAGTCAGAGTGAAGGAAAACAGAAGCACAACTATTAAGTGGCAATATTTGTGAGAACAATAGTCATTTTGAAGTTTTAGGGTGTAATCCGAGTTCCCTTTCCAGTGCTGCCACTGCTCTGCTTGGTGACTCGGGTAAGTCATTGTATACCTCCCAGTTCACCCATCAGTAGAACTGGGCAAATGACACTGGCCTCCTTAGTAAATTGGTCTGCCACCTAATGCTGAAGAGTGCTATGTAAAACATTTTATTCCTATAAAGCCTAAAAGATGTTGAACATGCACAACCCCCAGGGAACCCCAAAAGCCTTCTCCTACTCACTTTAAGGTGACTGAGAATCACTGGGCCTGATCCATGGGTCAGGGAGACTCAGCACAGCTCGGAAAAGCTGAGTCCAGAGCGATGGGCTCATTATCCCCCATTCGGATACATTGATTTCAAAGTCTTTATATCTCTACTGCAGTCAGAGACCCATGCAGCGACCGCAGTGCAATGTAGAGATACTGCAGCTATCCAAACTAAGCTGAGGGACTGGAAGCAGCCTGGTCACAGCAGCTCAAGAGCTCAGCACAGACTAATTTACTTACTTCTGCCAGGTAGAGAGAGAAAGGAGGAAAAAAAGCCACAATGGAAACCAGAGAGAGAAGGGTGCTTTAACCAGAGCCCAGGATCCCGGTAGTTTTAAAATGCAGGGAGACATATGCCTAAAATAAGTATGATTTCTTATAGAAGTGGTATTTCTTGTGCATATTTTAACAACCTTCTGCAGAATCAGGACTTTGGTGGCTGCGTCACCTGTGGCAGGTTTGGGTGCGTTGTTTTGTGGCAGGGTGGACTCGAGTTTTACTAAGAGGTTAGATTACGGATTGGATAGGGACGATCCTGCCTGCCACTAGACAACCCCTGGAGGTCCCTTCCAGCCCCACGTCTCTATGATTTTATAGCTTTTCAAAGCCAAATCCAGATCTTTAGAAGGAGCTGAATGAAGCCTCAGCCCATAGCCATTCAGGTTTGGGGAAAGCAGATCCATCAAGGGAGGTTATGGGGTAGAAGTGATAAGAGATGTTGGCCATGTGGCCTCCACGCAAAGCAACAAGCTGAAAGGTTTGGGGTTATCCAGACAACGCGGCGCAGATACATTAGTGAAAACGGGTTGAACAGTCTCGGCTACATTAACGAAGCCTATTTCCAATTAGATGCAAGTAGGGCACCCTCTGGCGGCTGTTAGGGGACACTGGTTGGGAAGAGAGGTGGGTCTTTCCATAAAGGGTCAGATCGGTAAATTAAAACTTACCGTTTGCCAAGGGTGTACTTTGACATGCTTTGTGACAATCCCCCGCACTGTCTATCAACAGGTTCTCATGGTTCGAGCAGACTTTGCTGCAATGCCACTCGATTGGGGATAAGTTAACAAGCCTTGATGTGCTTTGAGGAAAGTCCTAATCCCAGCAATGTCCTGGGCTTCCCAATATTGCAGGATGAGAAGATATGCTGGAAGCAGTGTGAGCTTTCCTTCTTCCTCAGAAGTCAGAGGAAATCTATTGCACACTGGGGCTAAATCCTCTCATGCTGAAGAGGGAGTTTCTCTAGGTCAAGGCTGAGACCCGGGCAAGGGCCAGGGCACACCCGTTCTTTAGTCTCCCCACCTAGAGTTATAAGACTGAAGATATTAAC
>NW_005841952.1:2030856-2045899 GCF_000455745.1 Alligator sinensis
CAGGGAGGATCCCCCATTTGGCCTCTTTGCCCCAATCTCCCCACCCATTCTCTGTGTGCTATAAAACAGTTATATCCTGTGGGTCCTCCCTCACCTGTTGTGATGACCCTCTTGGGTTCTGGGGTCTCTGCCCACAACCCCCAGGTATAAGTAGTCTGACTCTACAAAAACCTCATCTTCACTGAGAAAAAGGACATTATTATTATTTTTTCTTCTAACAGTGGGACAACCAGCCCATGGCAGAACCACATGCTTGGATAACTAGGCAGAGACAAAGCCATTGTAGTATTTACCATAGGTAAGTGGAGATTATTTGGACTGGGGAGTCCAATAGACCGCCTGGATCACCTCGCTTTGGCCTCAGGAGCGGTGTGCCTTAGCTCTACCAGCCTGCAGGGTCAGCTAGGCTTGGATGAGCCCTGGGCCTTTTCTCTTGAGCTAAAGAAATTTAACACTATGTCCCTGGTCTCTGGTTGACCTTGCCTGGTTTACCTGGCAGGAAAACAAGGTGCCTGTTTCAACTATATTTCCAATGAGATACTGTATTAGTTGACTCATAAGGGGGTGGGCAGTGGAAAGCAACCCCACACTTTGTCAGTAAAAACCTAGCCTAGAAGTTGTGCCCAAGCCCTTCTTATCTGGCTCCCGGAAAACAAAGTCCTAGCTATGCCCACTAATCACAAACCCCAGCGATTCAGCTGAAGCAAATCACTACGACGTGGCTTGTTAGCTGCAGAATTTACTGCTGGAGAAATGCAGATGATTTGGCCACACCGTTGAAACAACATTGCCTGCATGAAAACATTTAGAGAATGGAGAAAGGGAGTAAGCAAAGAAATTTGTTAAATTGGGTAATTTTATTTCTCTAAATTAGAGTACCCAACACAGTCCACACATGTGAAGCCATTCATAGCTGATTTATTGCCTGAGCCCACAGAGACAAAATAAAGCCATTACAACCTTTTAAAAGCTTTCCTGCAACAAACTAAAAATATCCATTGCTGACAGATGCAAGCTATCAATAAGGAATTTAAGAACACAGTATGAAGAGTGGAAAGAGAGCAAAGTCATGATAAACATCTCAAATTGGGTCTTACTCAGCAGGCAGCAACTAGTTTATAGTGGTAATTGTAAAGGGCATTTTACATGGAATCAATTAAATGAAAATCTTTTAAACCCTTTTTAAAAAGGGACCTTTTTAAGTTAACAGGTGATTTTAATTGGAACCATGGGAGTTGCGTCGTGGGTGCTTTTTTTTTTTCTGAAGCATTCAATATGGGTGGAAAAATCAATACATTTCCATCAGCATTTGAACTCCTAGCGTCTTGCAAGTTGAATGTTGAAACTAAACAAAAAACTACAGTGTATCCAGTTTTGCAGTGCCTTTGCTAGGAATTAAATATTATCCCCATTACGACCAATTTGCCATTAAGAGAGAGAGAGAGAGTTCTGTATGGGTGGCTTCCACATGTTTGGTTTTTTTCCTTTTACAATTCACATATAGGAAAAGTTGTCATGATAAGTCACATTTTTTCCCCAATACAACCATTAAAGGAATTATTTTCCATCCAAACTGAGACTCTGAGCTGAAAGCACCAAGTGATAGGAATATTAGAGGGAGTTACCTTTGAGTAAGATAAGATAAAGCCCAAACCAGTACAGGCATAAGCGATATAGCAGCAGTCATTTCTGCTCTTTGCAAAAGGAGATGGAGATAAGGGCACCTCTGGGTGGAAAGGCAGAAGCACTGACCCAGAGCTCAAGTAGCAAACCCTTTCCTAAACTAAAAGGAAAAGATCCAGATGATCTTCAAGGTTTGGCTTTCACACCTGCGATTCCTATTGAATTCAGCTGGAGTGGTGGGTGCTCAGACTTTCTGAAAAGGCGGCCTTAGTCTCCATGAAAAGCAGCCAGCTTAATGCAAAGCAACTAATAATTAGAAGTAGGTGAGAGACACAGGAGAGGGAACATAGGTTGTAGCTGTGCTGGTCTAAGGACATAGGCAGATACGGTTCTTTGCGTGAATCTGATCTCTTTTATTAGACCAGCTTCAGCTTGCTAAGAACACTTTTTCCAACTATTTAAGCTGGTCTAAGAAAAAAGATCAGATTCACCCGAAGAACCCTGTCTGCCAGAGGAGAGGGAAGACGTTCTCTGAATAAAGATGCTGAGTTTGGTCCCTTCCTCCATCCGATTGTTGATGCAGAAGTGAAATGAAAGCCTTATCCCAAAAGCTGGGATGCCCACCCAGCTCCCCTGCAGACACACTGCACAGAAGCCTCAGTGTCTGCTTCACCTCCCCAGATGCCCAGTGCAACGCAGTTTATCTCCTCAAAATAAGGACAGGGTGACACACTCAGGATGCAAACCTGCCATCAAAAGGAAGAGCCGGTTTTGCAAGCAAAAGCTTATCCCTGGGAGCTTTCCTTTCCTGTTGGCTGACAGGATGAGGGCAGCCGCAAAGGTGCTAAGTATTACGGCCTACGTTCCTGTGGATTTATCGAAACAGTTAAACGAAAACTCATCGTTCGCCCAAACAATACGCCCGGGATGGCGTTCTGCCTCGCTCCTGCTAACCAGCATCTGCCCGTGAATGTAAACACCTCCATTAGCGCATCAGCAGAACAGCCAGCATCGGAGCCAGGCGGCTGCTGCGGAGGAGGGAGCAGATGAGCTCAAGGAGCCAGGAGTGGAAAAGCACCTTGTTCCCTAGCGACCCCCGGCGCCCAAGGTAAGCAGACTCTGATGGACATCACAGGGTGTCAGCGCTGAGAGCCTTCAGTAGGAAGCGGGTTATTTTGTGTGCGAGAAAAGTCAGCCGAAAATGGGAAACTCCCAAAGGGAACACATGAGAGACGACGGAGGAAGACTGCAGCCCAGCTCAGCCAATACTTAGAGCCAAAGAGCAGTGTCTGCATGACTGGTAAGCCTATGCTAAGGTGCAGTGTTCAGTTCAGATATAAAGAACCTGGAGAAGAAAGGCCCAAGGACCCAATGCTTGTCATGATAAGTACCTCTGTGGAGGAGGTACAGAAGAGTGTTTTTAACCAAAGGGCCCCAGCGGAGCTGGTTGCATTACTCGCTGCAACTAATTTATCAGGCAAACTTCAGGATTATTCATCATGATGATTTTTTTTGACGTCGGTAAATCCCCAGCAGATTGACTATGGATGGGGTGTGAATAATTTATGTTTTCCATCAGGCATCAGACCATACTTTCCCCCCATAACTCAGCCAGATGCAACTTCAAAGTCCATCCCACCTTTGCCCCCAAACTACCCACCCGTTACAAGTCTGCAGTTCCTCCGGTGTCTTTGCTGTCTGTATACATGCACCTTGTGGAGCAGCCAGTCTGAGATTGCAGCCCCAGCAGCAGTGTGGGCCTTGATGCAGTCATAAGCCTCCAGAAATGCCAGTGCTGTTACCTGGCCCCTGGTTTTGTAGGACTCCATAACATTGCTGGGTTGTCCTTGATCAGTAGTAAGAGCACATGTGGGGTCTGTGCTCTGTGTGCTGTTATATGCACGAGTCCAGCACCTGCTTCAGGGAATCTGTCTTGGGTGAACCCTAAAAACTTCAAAGAAAGGTAATAACCCCCCAAATATGCATCACAAGGTTGTCAATGCCAGCACCATGAAGGGGGTATATTAGGCATGTATAGTATAGTATAGTATAGTATAGTATAGTATAGTAGCCATCTGCTGCACAGTTTTCCAATAGTTCCACTTTTATCCTCTTTGTGAACTTTATGGGGCGAGGGCCTTGCTATGGATTCATTTAGTCCCGAATTTGCTCCCTGAAGAGCGTCTCCATAGTTCTCTGCCATTAGCAAAAGTTGGTGCATCTCTTCTGCTCTTCTTCCCAGTGAAGCAGTGACATATTCTCAAATACCTGGGAGCTGTTTCATTAGCAACAGTTTGCACATTTCTAACAGGGGCCTGATTAGCTGTAATTACCAAACAGCTGATTAGCTGTAATTACCAAACTGAAGTCCAGTCCTGCCCTCTGGCAGCCATCCCAGGACTGCCCAGGCTGCACTCCCAATCCCACACTCCCAGACTGCAGCCACTGCCACTTTCCCTGGCATCGGCTGATCTTTGAACAAGAAGTCACCAGGGTGCTGGCCTAGCAGGTATTAACGTGCATCTCAGTGAAAGGAAACTCTGATCGTCTGTCTGAGGGAACTACACAGCCCCCTTTAGATCTCAGATGTGTTTGTCAGCACCCCAGGTAGAACAGGCAGCATCATGACATGGGAATGAGGTCAGCGAGACCAAGCAAGCAGTCTGATGTCACACAGGTTTGGTCTCCAGTGCATCATTTTTCCAGCATCACACAAACCCTTTTGCTGGCAGGGTAACTGCTGCTGCCTGGTAGTTGGGGACTTTTCCTGGGTGCACTTTATGTCCTGCTGACTCAGTTACTGTAGTGGACCCCCAGGAGCTGGCAGGGTGGCATGGCTGTTATTGCACATTGGTGGCTTGGAGGCAGCAGCAGCTGCTGGGAACTCTGGCAGTAAGTCTGGACAAGGCTTGCGACAGGAACAGGGAGCTGTACTCCGGTCATTTAACCCAGCATTTCTCACCCCATGCGTTGCGACCCAAAAGTGGGTCCCAAGAATACACAAAAGGGTTGCGAACAAAGTTTAAAAATGGATTCTCCTTTAAAGGAGAAAAACATGGGAAACTGGCTTTTCCCTTGCAGGCTGGCAGAGCTCCAGCCTGCAAGGGGCTGCTTGGGACAACCCCCCCCACCCCACACACTGGGGGCTGAAACCTGGGCAGGGGCAGCGGGTCAGGAGTGAGGGGCACTGGGTTGGGACTGACCATTGATGCTTAAAAATGGGTCCTGGTGCAAAAAAAAAGTTGAGAACCCTTGTTTTAATCAGTAGACTGCCTTCCCTCCCTGGTCACAGTGGGGCTATCCAATGGTCTCCGAAGACTCTGCCTTGTCACGCCATCTCAAAAGCTTCTTGCAAACTAATGGTGCACGATGCCTCACCATCCTCCCTGCGAAATAGGTAGATACGTATATCACATCTTCATTGCACAAATGTGGAAACTGAGGCACAGAAAGGCTAAGCAACTTGCCAAAGACAGAACCCAGGAGTCTAGGTGCTACATGTCCAGCGCCCACCCCCACCCATCTCCATGGAATCGATGTGCTTATGTTGTGCACTTAGTGATTAGCCGGTGGCTTTGCTCAGTGTGAAGGTATGGAGGGGGAGGGCCAATCAAAAGCAGAACGCCAATCCTGCGTGCAGTCCTATTTGAAAGAGTGAGTGTTCTGCATTTTTTTCATGCCTGCGACAAACTAGACAAATAGGCTTTTAAATTAAGCAGTGATTTGGAATATAAGTGAGTGCATTTAAGCTGCTAAGAGATGGAAAGATCCTAATGGCTGAAATATTTGTCATATCACAAATAAACTGGCTGTATCAGGAGCGACTAATATAACTAATTTTTACCACATCCTTCGCTGCTCTGTGATAGAAAATGAGGTCAGCATAGGTTGAGGCAGCCCAAAATGAGCAGCTGTGGGAAGGCAGCAGAGAATACTGATAAAGGACTCTGCAGAAGTGTATTACCTTCCCACGGAAAACAGGAATCTGGTTAAAATTAAGATATGGTCTTTGTAAAACGCCCAGGGTTTTAATGTAAAGGTGAAAATGAAGACATTGCTTTCAACAAAACTTGAATACAAATGCACTCCATGATGGTTTATCTGGTCTGCCCTGAGCTGAAGGAGCAGGACAGATTTTGCCTTGTGGCTTCCATGCAAATTGATTTCAAAGACATCAGGGCTGGAAGGGACCTCGGAAGATCATCGAGTCCAGCCCCCCACCCAAAGGGCAGGAAGTCAGCTGGGGTCATAGGATCCCAGCAAGATAAGCATCCAGTTTGCTCTTGAAGGTGTTCAATGTAGGCTCTTGAACCACCTCCGGTGGCAGGCTATTCCAGACCTTGGGGGCTCGGACAGTAAAGAAATTCTTCCTTATGTCCAGCCTGAAACGATCTTGTAGTAAGTTTATGACCATTCGACCTAGTCGTCATCCCTTGGGGCGCTCTGGTGAACAAACGGTCCCCCAGATGCTGGTGGTCCCCCCTGATAGACTTATAGGTGGCCATCAGATCACCCCTGAGCCTGCACTTTTCCAGGCTAAAGAGCCCCAGGGCTCTCAGCCGGCCCTCGTAGGGTCTGCTTCCCTGACCTCTGATCATGCGCGTGGCTCTTCTCTGGACTCTCTCAAGCTTCTCCACATCCTTTTTGAATTGTGGAGCCCAAAACTGGACACAGTACTCCAGCTGTGGCCTCACTAAGGCCGAGTACAGGGGGAGAATGACATCCCGGGATTTGCTTGAGAAGCATCTATGGATGCAAGCCAGCGTTTTGGTCGCTTTACTAGCCGCCGCATCGCATTGCAGGCTCATGTTCATCTTGTGGTCAACGATGACCCCCAAGTCTCTTTCTTCCACAGTGCTAGCCAACATGGCAGTGCCGAGCCTATAAGGATGCTGTGCCCCAAAGTTTGGTGTCATCGGCGAACTTGGCCAGTCCGCTTCTGACTCCAGTGTCCACATCGTTAAATGAAGATGTTGAACAGTATGGGTCCAAGGACAGAGCCTTGGGGGACCCCACTGGTCACAGGACACCACGATGAGTGACTTCCATCGATTACTACCCTCTGGGTCCAACCCCGGAGCCAATTTTCCAGCCAGTGGATCATAGAGGACCCAAGGCGACAATTGGCCAGTTTCTCCAAGAGGTGATCATAGGAAACCAGATCAAAGGCTTTGAGGGCAATGCAGTTCTCATTTGGATTCACTATGGTGCAGAGGAGGGCAGAATTTGGCCCCAAGTATGGTTCATGCAACATCTCCATGTTACAGGTAGCAAAACTGAGGCACAGTGATGAAATGAATCACCCCTGGGCTTAGTGCCAGTGAGAATTGGAGCAGACGACAGCACTTGCGTCTGCCTTCCAGCTCAGGTCCTCAACCACTGGATAAGGCTGTGTCCCCTACAGCAAGTTGAATATTTGGTGAGGGACAGAGGCATAACTGGGCAGTTTTGCACCTTGGGGGCTGGCTGCTATTTTGGCATCAGCCCTCCAAGTTGGCACCTGGGACTTATGCACTATGCACCTCTTTAGCTGCTCTGCCGGTAAGGGCCTGGCTGATTCCCTCCCCCAGGTACTGCCAGCTTTGCCATTTGACCTGTTGAGCCAGAGCAGCGATACTCAGACCGCACCATCTGAGCCACTAGTTGCTCTTCAACTTCTCAACTTCAGCTGTGGCTCTTCACGGTTTGTTTGTTTTTTAACTTCATGCATTAAAGTACATGTAGGGGTGAATTCAGTGAACTCTAGGGAGACCTTTCCCTATTGCCCTGTGCAAATACTAGCAAATACTGTAGCTTTTCTCTTTTGCACTGGAGTGTGTTGACCACCATTCACCCAGGGGTGTTTATGCTGCTGCGGGTCTTTGGTTAACACTGACCGCTGTGGGGCTCCTGATTTGCCAGCTCTGAGGTCCAATTTATACTGCAAAGTTTTGCCAGCAGACTTCCAGTTCTACCAGCAAGCTCCAAGCATGTCCACACCCAACCTCTCCCTACCCCTGCAGCAGCAAAACCCTCTTTTATCCTGGCACTTACTCCCCCTCTACCAAGTGACAGGGGTCTTCTGTTGGCTCCTGGCTACTGAAGGGTAGGTTGTGGATTGAGCCAAAGGGACCGGCTCTGCTGCGACTCACCTGAGATAAATCCAGAGTGACACTGCTGCTGTCAACAACGGTGCAGGTAAGAGGAGGATAGGGTTGTACTCTGGGGTAACCTGTTGGAACAGGAGCTTGCTTCGCTTTGGATCAACTGTTGTCAAATGCTATTCTTTCTTCTCTTTATCCAACACAACATCGTCTCCTCTTCCTAGGATCCTCTGAGCAGAGCTTGCTCATGTATTTTTCTCCCACTGCAGTGGCAGGGCACTGGCAGCGTCTCCATCACCCCTGCTTCTACCTCGCACCATGTTGTAGCATAGCGTGCTCTTAGTTTTGGCCTTGTAGTTGCATGTGAGGATTTGGAGTAGCCATTTTGGAGATTCCTTGGATAAATCAGTGCCTGGACTGGACTCCACGGCCCAGGAAGCACCTCCCAGGCCTTCGTTCTGACGTGCCACTCGGAGCGTCTCCCCCACGACGAAGCAGCCGAGAAACGACAACTGCTTGGAAGCATCAAACAATTTGCGAAAATAAGATCAACATGGATTAACAATAAAGCTGAAACACACTACATTTCCTAAATGGAGTGATGGAAGGGCTCATATTTGATAACCATTAAACGGTTTAATGAAATAATTATAACTCAGACTTGCGAGCCCTGGAGCAATCAATAACTATGAGCTCTAAGCCAGAGCTTGTTCCGAGCTCTGCCATTTTCACAGTGCTCCCCAGCAGGGAGAGCGTGCGACTATAAATGCGATTGACAGTAAAGTTGCATTAAAACATTCCCATCAAGGGCAATAATAGATTAAAGGCTACCGAGGCGCTGCAGTCGGCCGGTCAATATTCTTTATTTTCTGCATCGCCCCAATTTCGCCACCCTCCTGCATGCTATTAGTGCGAGTTGATTTGCTGTCAATGACCAGCCCAGGCAAAGATGCATTAACGCGCACTCACAGGAGAAGTGCGCATGGCATTATCACTTCACTCGCTTTCAAATTACACCCTAATGCCGTCTCCAGGCAGCTTGTGACACGTTAACGCTATGTGCGATTTGTTGGTATCAGGCTAAATATTTCATGTCTAAAGATTTCATCAGAAATTTGATGACAGAAATAAACTACCCCCCCCCCCGGGTGGGAAATCACTCCAGATAACAGAATTAGGCATTGTGGGGAAAAAATCAATGAAGAAGGGATAGAATCAGGGTTGGGGGGAAGAAAGAAGGTAGGGGAAAGCTTGGTGGCGGGGGGACTTGTTTTTTATCCCTTTAGTTGTAAAGAGCTGCTGAGTACCCATTTGCCTGCTAATTAAAGGCCATATAACTAATAAATCACATTTAAGGAGCAGAAATGAGGATTCAGGCGATTTCTTTATTTCCTGCTCCCAGATGCTGGGCTCCATGACTCTGCTGTTGATTTGAAACGATCCAGCAATGCAAACAATCCACCGCGCTGCTGTGCAATGCACTGGGTGACATCGGGAACTGGCAATTGGTGAAGATTTTATCCTCTGCCAAGTGTAATAATAATAAGAATAATAATAATAAAAAAAGCAGCCTTTAAAATACATGCATGTTTGAGACCAATCTGCAGCAGATTTGTGCTCAGGTTGTTTGAAAAGCAGGGGCAGGGGCCTTGGAAACAGAAGACTCCCGCTGATTCAAACAACAGGGAAGGAGGGGGTTGACACTGCCCCACTGCTATGCCTCAGTCTTTATCTGCAGGAGCCCTGGCTAAGGTGAGAGCATAACAGCTCCCGGCGCTGCCTCGTGCAGCACGGCTGACACTGCCCTGCATTCTGCATCTGTTCTGTAGAGGATACAGTAGTGAGTAAATCAATGCAGCCATACTGGAGACACCAGGACCTGGGACACTCATGGGAGCTAGGACAAAACGCTTGAGCAGGACGCCCCTCAGCCTCTCCAGGGGTCGGGTGCTGGAGGGCACCACCAGTCACTCAAACACACAGAGGCCTTGAACCTGAAACTAGGTCTACAGAGACTAAGTGCTGCACTCACCTGGAGCCCAGCTAGCTTCAGAAGGGCTCCACATGGGCCCAGAGGCAGCTCCAGCTCCTCAACAAGGCTAAAACCCTTCCAGATTGAGTTCCTTTGCCCTCCGCTGATAGTGTCCCAGGGACTTTCCTCACTGTGCAAGTGAATAGGAACGCATTTGAAGCTACCCTGCAATGCAAATAATGCACAACGCTGCTGTGTAATGCACTTGGCGACATCAGGAACTTTGCAATTAGTGAGGAGGTGGCTGGTTCAGACAAAAATCCAATTGCATGTAAAAATCAGCAGTCATGCATTGAACAGGGGTGCTTGGGACCTGGGCTATATATTCCAGTAGGATGTTTCATAGTAGCTAGGGTCAGAAGGGACCTGAACAGATCATCTAGCCTGACCCCCTGCCACGTTGTTATGCTTTTAATTTAAAATTAATGGCCATAATCATTAAAAAAAATGCTCATATCCAGAAGTAGTGTAGGAAAAGTCTCATATCTGCCTCAATATGGAGGGGAGCGCAGAAGGGAGAGCATCAACATAGACATGTATATTGTTCGCAGTCTGATGATTATTATACAATGCAGTCTAATGGCTCTGGGAGATGCAAGCTCCGCCAGGCTTTCTAGAAAGATGAGAGAGATCCTTGGAGCTTCTTTTCACCCTTAAATAAACAAGGAATTAACTTCCTACCCTCTCTAATCAGGCAGTAATTGAAGCCTGTGATTTATGCACCAAGCTTTGGTGGCACCGCAGTTAGAGCTGTGGGATAATTGGCCAGTTCTTGCAAGGGAACAGTTATTTTGCTGGGCCTGGAAGATGGATTGCCAACCCCAGTGGTAACTGCATGGCCATAAAACTAGTCTGTGACAAGGGGCAAGCACTTGAGTGTGCAATCCATCTTTGGAGGCCACTCACTTTCACCTCCAGGTCTCGTTCTCTAGACCTAAAGATCTTGTTCATTTATAAGAAATACACAGCCAAGTTCTCCCCATCTCCCAAGGGAAACAAGTCTCCCACAAGTTTGAGGGATCTTATCTCCCAGACGGCTCTATGTATTCATTCTTTCCCAGCCTCACACGCCAAGCGCAGATTTCTCATAGACCACGTAGGAACTGCAGCAGAGGGCAGACCAAGGGTGCATTTACACAGGTGACCCGTCTTTGAGAGAAGCCTTTGCTAGATATTTCAGAGAAGAATAAGAATACAGTACACCAGGTTTATCTAACTCAGGGGTGGGCAAAGCATGGCCAGACGTGGCCCGCCAGGCCATTCTCTCTGGCCCGCAGGGCCCCTTAAAAATTAGAAAATTAATATTTATCTGCCCTTGGCTGCCTGTCTTGCAGCCCTTGATGGCTTGCCAAAACTCAGAAAGCGGCCCTCTGCCCAAAATAATTGCCTGCCCCTGATCTAACTGCACAGTGCTAACAAGGGAGGGAGCCAACTCCTCATCAGCATCTCCTGGATCCCCAATTTCTCTGCTTCCAATCACCCCTACACTGCCCTATAAATATAAATATAAATAATCTAGCCCAGCGGCTCCCACTCCATGGTACACATACCACCGGTGGTACCCAGACAACCTGTCAGTGGTATGTGTTAACAGATTTATTATAACTACTTAATACGACAAAAATTTGCTGGTGATACTTAAGGTTGTCTGGTTTGCAATCTCAACATTTGGGACCCACTGATCTAGCCCATTTGGGACAGCAGGCTCCAGGCTGCCTTACCATTATGTGCTTTTTGGCCTCATAAGAAAAGCACTGATTCAAAATACTTAACACGTACAGCTTTAACACTTAAGACCTACATGCACATTGGTGTGAGCGTTCCTGCAGCTGCTCAGCCCATAGTTCACCCACCCCTAAAATGCATCACTGTAACTTGTCTTAGTCTTGAATTTGAGCTCGCTGAGCAAGGCTGGCATCAGTTCTTGGTTTGCGCAGCGCCTGGTATGACAGGACTACGATCCTGGTCACTATGTTTGAAAGCCATTGTCGCAGAGATTTTGAAGAACAAAAATTTAATCACAGCTAGCAATAACATCCTGTCCCTTGCAAACAGTCCTAGCATTAGACCCAACACCTTGCCTCGAGCACAATGCTCAGCAGTTGCACCCTAAAAACCCTCAAACTGTGCCCAAGTCTTGCTGTGAAAGGCACTCGCTCTCCGACACAATGCTGCAGTCCTCAGCCTGAGACTTATTGTAATGAAGCTTCATGTACACCCCTACAAAGGACAAACTCCACCCCATGACTCTCAAGTCCCTTTTAACACAAAGGGTCCTTTGAATAAATGAACAACTCCTGACACCTCGCGGACAATGCAAGTATTGCATCAGTCCATTATTCTGCTCCAAATTATGGCCACATTTCTGTTCCAAATTAGTCCTCCCTCTCACTTGAAGGCTAACCCTAAATTTAATCCAATCTAACAGTGAATTAATAGTAAACTGCTATACCTAGTACCAAATCTTATTTCATGGCCAAGTGCAATTCACTTCATGTGTGTCTGGACAGAAAGGAGGCTGCTGCTATTTGAAACGTAGCCGTTCACAAAGGCTCCAAACAATGTT
This sequence comes from Alligator sinensis, assembly GCF_000455745.1. Classification (NCBI taxonomy): domain Eukaryota; kingdom Metazoa; phylum Chordata; order Crocodylia; family Alligatoridae; genus Alligator; species Alligator sinensis. Next base: position 2,043,161 of record NW_005841952.1, read on the forward strand.
CAGGTTCCACGGTCAGGCCACGTCCTGAAGAGCTCACTAGAAAGGGAAAGTGAGAAGGGGCTGGAAAGGAAAGCAAGACACAAAGCTGTTAAAACGACTTACCTTAAGTCATAGCGAGCAGAACAGCAAGAAATGGCCTGTCTTCTCACTCCCAGTCTAGCACCACGCTCAGTGGATCACCTCAATCCCTCCTTATATGTAACGCTCAGCACTACCAGTTCATAGCACTGTGCAAGCACTACTTTAGTTCAGGGGTACGAACTGCTGGCTCCATCTGCCAGATAGAGAAACTGAAGGGAAGAGATATGAAGTGAGTGGAATCAGACATCAAGGGATCCGTCCTTGAAGGCAGGTCATAAGATCATCCTCTAATCCCCTTACCTTTTTACCCATCCATTGCTTGATGCCCCAAACCTGACTCCTCACTGTGGATCCTAACCACAATTGAAATAATCCTTTATAACAATCCCAGATACCAGCACAACAGATTGAAATCTACTGTCCTTAGTGATAAAAGTGCAAGTCAGCTACTCATAGGCCCAACAGACTAACTTTATTCTGAGGCCCAAATGTCCAGTCCAGATTCAAAGGCATTAGGGGGAGAGAAGTACCTCAGTACAATTAAGAACAATTAAAACTAAAGTCTTTATTTTTATTTTTATTATTATTATTATTATTATTATTATTATGTACAAAATACTCCCATAGGTTTCATAGACATAGGGCTGGAAGGGACTTGGGAAGATCGAGCGCAGGCCCCTGCCCCAGGGGCAGGAAGGCAGCTGGGGTCACAGGATCCCAGCAAGATAAACTTCCAATTTTCTCTTGAAAGCATTCAGAGTAGGTGCTTGAACAAGGAAAAGTACACCACAGGAATTAGATAGGCTATCATAGATTCTCATTAGTCATGGGAATTAAGGAGGGAATGAGAAGCCAGATCAGCTGGCCAGGACAGCACAGGCAGCATTGTATTTGCCATGTACTCTGTTTTGTTACCCAGGTGCTGACAAAGCTGGGGACGGCTGCTCTAATTGGGACTAAACTCGTGTTGTTTAAGACCAGCACTCTGACCCAAGTAAGCCTAGGAAGGAACCCACAGCCTCAAATCTAATAGTATTCACAGGAACTCCATTTTAAAATAAGGGCAGAAAGCATAGGGCAAGGAGACCTCAGCTTAACTAGGATGTGATGCTGCTTACAGCTGTCTGTATTTTGTTTCATTCAAGCTAAAGCACCTTGGTCCGTAGCAAAGACAACGGCACAGGCTCTCTCTAAACTTTACCAAACTAGTCAGATTTATTTGTTTTATTTTTTACTTGTGATGCATAGTAAACAGTGCTCCCCAGTCCCACTCATCTCCTTTAATTTAGGAAAAGGATCCACATCTTGCTGAAAACCTGAGCCATCCAAATCCTTGTTATACAAACATGCATCTGCTTTTGTATTATTTTTTCCCTGGGGCTCACTAGATGGAAACGAAGCCTCCCCCAGGCCACAAGTGTTTCCAATATCTATGCAATATTCATCATAAATAGCACTGATAGCACAAGGAGGCAGAATTCATAATTAAATCTGGTGGAACCTGCCACAAGCACCTCTCCCTCAATAGGTCCCACAACAGGAGATGAAGCCACTTGTTCTAGAGCAGCAGCGCAGGGAACCGAGTCTTCAGGCTCCAAGCTACAACCTGTGCCCACAAGGCCATCTCACCTCCCTCAATCAAAAGGCTGGGGTGGGGGGCAGGGAGGAGGAGGAGGAGATCCCAAAACATACTGCAAGGAGAGGTGAAGGAACAGTCGAAAGTTATTGAGAACATAAGTTTTATAGTATAGTACAGTATATATAGCATAAAAGAAAAATCTCAAAAACCAGATAACATGATTAATTCTAAGGTTGCTATTTGGAAGGTGGGAGGCTGTGGGTTACAAGTGCTTTGGCAAGTTTACTCAAAACCTCCTTCACCCTGGAAGAGTGATCTGGTGACAACTGGGGAAGAGAAACCCAGGGGTGAAGAGATTGGAAGAGACCACACTGGAAAGTACCTTTACAGCTCAGACTAGCACTCAGCAGGCTACAAATTCCATTGGTCACATCCCAAAATAAAAGACTCAGTACACAGAAGTGTTTTAGGAAGTACCCCCATCTCTTAAGCAGGGGGCAGAAAGAACTAAAAAAGGTGTTGCTAACTAATCCATTTGGCCTTATTGTGATTATCCACATTAAAAAAGGAAAACATAGCACATGGTGAAAGTTAACACATTTTACCTCCAAATCAAATCACCAAGAATAAACCAAGAACTGGAGCAACTGTAAACAGTGCACAGGATTTAAAAAAAAAAAAAAAAACACAACAAGAAAAAAAAAAAAACCCCACCACCGTTGGGACATCCTGCCTTGGGTTGAAGTTGTAGTATGACTAGTCCGTTTAGCTTGAAAACTTTGCAAGGTAAAGGAGTGGGAATGCCATGATTTTCCATCCCTTGCCTAGTCAGGCAGTCACCAAGTCTAGCACCTCAGAGGTGGTAATGCTTGTAACACCATGTGGTGCTGTATCAGATCTTTTGTGCACTTGCACCTGGACTCTGCTAATGTACTGTACAAATAGGGTAGTCTCAAGATGGAAAAAGCTAGGAGAAAAAAAAAAAAGCCCACAAACAAATCCCCACCACACACCCCAAAAACCCCACCACTGTATACCTTGCCACCAAGCATCCCACCTCTCCACACCCTAGCCCACAA
>NW_005841952.1:2045930-2052168 GCF_000455745.1 Alligator sinensis
AAATAGGGATGCATCTAAATTGCACTGGCAGTGAGCTGGGCAGTGGCTCCTTTAAATCTTGCTTTTTACCATTTTCTCCCCCCAAAACAGGGATGGGCAGCAGGGCTGCCAGGGTCCCTTGGCCAGTCAACAGCAGGAAGGGGGTCTGTGGCAAAAAAGCCAGAAAGCAAGCTGCTGCATAGTTCACTTCCAGAGAAATTAAACTAAACCCCTACCCATAAGGTGACCATCATTTGAGATAAGCTTCAAAATAAGATGGTGTACCTTTTGGAAGCAAAACACACTTCCCTGACTCTCCAATAAAAAGTTGCTTATTTGGCTGCCTAGCTGGCACCACATTTAAGATACCCAATTTTACAGACACCTTTCCAGATATTAGTATAAAGTGCTGATTTAGTCTCCTGACCACCACTCAGAACTGAGTGTTTGTACTTAAAGACATTGGTTTATAAATGGGTCACATTCATCCTACAAAAGCTTCTCTGGCCAGGTCGTGATTAGCATGTTGTTACAGGATAGGAACAACCATTTCCTATTTGAAAGGAATGTGGCATTTCCTTAAAAGGACTTCCAAGAGCTCTCTAAGGAAGTCGATCCGGTCCCAGAGGCTGACTAATGTGTCTACATGGTAGAACTCCAAACTAGCAATTCTATTTAGTCAGTCACCGGAACAGTGTTACCTGCATTGAAAAAGCTACAACAGACCGTGTTGCCAATTAAATACATCTTTATTTCTTAGCATACAAGTTGCATTTCCACTTGTTAACAGTACTGTAAAGTGCAATGGTGTCCACCCTCCCCTCCCTGTGCACCATGTTCAAGTATTTAGAATGCCCAGAAATGCTTCCTACAGCAGCTCAAAACATGGAGTTGTACTGTCAATGCACTTGGCTACAAAGTTTGGGTCCTTCAGTTCTAGTAACCACTTGTGGAATGCTTGCTCCAACGTGTTTAATCCACCTCCTCAATAGTTGGTCCAGAAGAAGCTCCTCCAGATGGGGCAGCTCCACCACCAGGGAATCCACCAGGCATGCCCCCAGGCATCCCCCCTGCACTCTGGTACAGCTTTGTGATGATGGGGTTACACACTTTCTCCAGTTCTTTCTGCTGGTGCTCAAACTCCTCTTTCTCGGCAGTCTGGAACGCAGAGAGTATGGTTATGCATAGCTTGTTCTAAAAAGAGATGGTTATGGCAAGGCAGAAAAAAAAACATCTTGTCCACGTTACTGGCCATCAGAAAGATCTGTCAGCCCCGTTTCTAGAGCCCTAGCTTCTATAAAGTAGCAGCATAACTGTTCAGAATATGGATGTTTACAAAGCTGTTCTTTCCTTAGAGAGAACTAAATAGTTGAAGTGCTTTAAGAGCTGAAGTTAGCTAGGGACCTTGATATCCTTTGGAGGACAGCCTCCGCCCAAAATCTTGAAGATTCTAGGCTCCAAATTAGTAAAATGTCAATTTGTAACCAGACCCATAACTTTCCGGGAGCAGCATATTCCCCCCCCCCCCTTGCTAGGTTAAACTCAAGCAGTTTCTGATGGTCGCTCAGACATCCAAGGAAGGTACTTGAGCCAACACAAGTCTTTCGACTTCTGGTGGAAACTACGAATGGCTTTGGAATCATTTTCATCACAGCAACCAGCCATTGGCCTTGAACTCAGAAGCCCTGCCTTTGTGAAAATTGACAGGCCCATTTGTTCCAGTGAGGCTGCATCAAGTGTAAGGTGCGTTAAAATTAAAAAGACTTCTAACCACTTGAGTCCGATTCAGGCATACTTCCCTGTCTTTGGGCTTAAAACCTAAAGCATCAGAAGTGTTTTTGCCACCTACCTGATTCTTGTCCAGCCAGTTGATGATTTCATTGCACTTGTCCAAAATCTTCTGTTTGTCCTCATCACTGATCTTACCCTGAAGCTTCTCATCCTCAACTGTAGCTTTCATATTGAAAGCATAGGATTCTAGGGAGTTCTTAGAAGACACTTTGTCACGCTGCTTCTCATCTTCTGCTTTGTATTTCTCTGCCTCCTGGACCATACGCTCAATATCTTCCTTGCTCAGACGGCCTGAAAGAAGTTGCCAGGGGTTTGAGTTAAGAGCCTTCTAAGAGGAAAAATCAGTGACACTGCAGGTCTTGCTCCTCTAATAAAAAGGAGGCATTATTTGCCATTGGTACAGGTCAAGGCTAATAGAGTCTTTAGTCTGAGAGAGTCACCATCATATATATAGGCAGCAGGAAAGGCTGCCAAGAGCCAGTGTGCCAACAAAGCTACGTGGGAGAAGTGCTAGCAATAGAGAACATTTGCTATTGTGGCATGCCAAGTGTCTTTCAGAAAGATTGGAGTTTGCATATAAAACCCCAAGTTTGTTCTGGCAAGACAAGATGGCCCTGCCATCCAGAAGGTGCATATCTGCAGTGCCTACCTTTGTCATTTGTAATGGTGATCTTGTTTTCCTTGCCAGTGCTCTTGTCCACAGCAGACACATTAAGGATGCCATTGGCATCAATATCAAAAGTGACTTCAATCTGAGGTACGCCTCTAGGAGCTGGGGGGATGCCAGTCAGTTCAAACTTGCCCAGCAAGTTGTTGTCTTTTGTCATGGCTCTCTCCCCTTCATACACCTAGTAAGGAAGCGGGACCAGAAAAGAGAGAGTCAACATGAAAGGTTAGGCACAGCACACGACTTCAGCAAGTCTTTGGAGTCATCTAAACACTCCCCCCCCCCGCCCCCCCCATACCAAGCCCTTCCAAATACAAAGTCAGAAGAAGTTCAACGGTCGCTCAGACATCCAAGGAAGGTACTTGAGCCAACACAAGTCTTTCGACTTCTGGTGGAAACTACGAATGGCTTTGGAATCATTTTCATCACAGCAACCAGCCATACACCTAGCCTACCAGGTACAGGTGAACTTTTACCTATTTTTCAGGGCAAGAGCCTCCCTGCCCAGGCCACCTTGCCCCAGTGTCAAAAGCAACTTTGAGAACTGATTGAGGACACATACCTGGATAAGGACACCAGGCTGGTTATCAGAGTAAGTGGTGAATGTCTGAGTCTGCTTAGTGGGGATTGTGGTATTGCGCTTAATCAATACTGTCATAACACCTCCAGCTGTTTCAATACCCAGGGACAGAGGAGTCACATCCAACAGCAGCAGATCCTGTACATTTTCTGACTTGTCTCCAGACAGGATTGCAGCCTGGACAGCTAGAAGAAAGAAAGCTGTGTGAGAACACTACAAAGACAGGAAGAAAAACACCAACAAAACCCCCCCAAAAAACAGTTGATCCTAAGCTACCAAGATACTCGCTCAGACATCCAAGGAAGGTTTTAGCCATCATTAGTCAACTTCTGGTGGAAACTACGAATGGCTTTGGAACCAGATTCATCACTGCAAGTAGATATACTTGTTTTACCTTGTAAAGTGCCCCCCCCTTTTTACATTAATATACTATTGCAATTAAAACCCACCCTAATTAATTGGTTTCAAGCTATTTAACCAAGCAAATCCCCTCACTGATACAATTCATTCATCATTTATACTAGCCCAAGTCCTTTCTAGAGCTCTTGAATGAGAAAAAACAAAGTTACAGGTTGGGAAGGGCTACACAAGCTTTTTGGGAAGGTTTACCTGCACCGTAAGCTACAGCTTCATCAGGATTGATGCTCTTGTTCAGTTCTTTGCCATTGAAGAAGTCTTGTAGGAGTTTCTGAATCTTTGGGATGCGAGTGGACCCACCAACCAATACTATGTCGTGGATCTGGGATTTGTCGAGCTTGGCATCCCGCAAGGCCTTCTCCACGGGGTCCAGCGTACCACGGAACAGATCAGCATTCAACTCTTCAAAGCGAGCTCGTGTGATTGAGGTGTAGAAGTCAATGCCCTCATAGAGAGAATCAATCTCAATACTGGCCTGCGTGCTGGAGGAGAGGGTACGCTTTGCACGTTCACATGCTGTGCGAAGACGGCGAACTGCTCTCTTGTTTTCACTGATGTCTTTCTTGTGCTTGCGTTTGAATTCAGCAATGAAGTGGTTGACCATTCTGTTATCAAAGTCTTCTCCACCCAGGTGGGTATCGCCTGCAGTGGACTTCACTTCAAAGATACCATCTTCAATTGTGAGAATAGACACATCGAAAGTGCCACCACCCAGGTCAAAGATCAAAACATTTCTCTCAGCACCAACCTGAAATAAAAAATAAGTAGCGCAGTCTTCAGTTTTACCGAAATGACTCAGCCTCGAGCTGGTCCAGCAAAGAAGCCAAAAAGCTTCCTATATCACTTAGGATTCTCCCCACCCTCACCTTACCTTTTTGTCTAAACCATAAGCAATAGCAGCAGCTGTTGGTTCATTGATGATTCGGAGCACGTTGAGACCTGCAATAGTACCAGCATCTTTTGTGGCCTGGCGCTGGGAGTCATTGAAGTAGGCTGGTACAGTGACCACAGCATTAGTAACAGTCTATAGAGGGAAAAAAAAAAAGAGCACAAAAGCAAGCTGTAAGCATGGGATCTGCAGTTCAACATGCAAGTGGTACAAGCCATGGCTTATATAATCTTTTTCTTGAACAAGTGGAGAACAGCTGTGCTCAAGTCTCACCTTCCCAAGGTAGGCTTCTGCAATCTCCTTCATCTTAGTCAAAACCATGGATGAAATTTCTTCTGGGTAAAAGCTCTTGGTCTCGCCTTTATACTCCACCTGCACTTTCGGCCTGCCAGCATCATTCACCACAGTGAAAGGCCAATGCTTCATGTCAGACTGGACAACAGAATCATCGAATCTGCGACCAATCAGCCGCTTTGCATCTGAAAGAGTTGACTACAGTCAGTTACTCAAGACTAAAAAAAGATTTCTATATAAATCAATCATTACATAAAAGAACAGCTTCTAATGCACATCAGTGGCACAACACGACTCCTCTTCATAGGAAGGAGGAGAAGAGAACTTAACATGGCCCAAGTTTTTTTTTTGTTTGTTTTTACCACCAACAGCTGCTACACAATACAAGTCTGCAGCTTGAAATGCAGACCATAACTACCTCAGATCTGGAAAGGTTAAACAATTGTAGCATGGCTATCCTAGGGAAACCCCCCCAAGCCCCATGTAAAAGATGATGCCGTTTCAGTGTTAAGAAACATGTCTGCAGCCAAACAATGACTGCGCAGGATGGCAGCAGACAGGCTGCTGCGTGCTCCCTGCCACCTAGCGGACGAGGGCTGGAACAGCACCAAGCCCAATACCCACTGGCAGCATGAAGCAACTTACACTGGGTGTTTCTAAATAGTGGTGTGAACATGAGACCAGAATTAAACCATGTTAAACACAAGATCAGAGTAAGCCCCACCTCTTAGGAAAGAAAATTATGCAATTGTCTAGGAAAGTCACTTCTGGAATAGTCCTAGATCAAGACGCATGCTTGCTTGAAGGAGAAATCTGTATCATGCAGGACAAGTTATTTGTTCCTCCCTCACCATAGTTTTGACTAGCAAGCAAAGCAGGACTAAGTGGCCTGAACCGGTGAGAGTCAGAAGGGAGGGAGGCCCCCGGCTCCTCCCATGTGGTGAACCCGATTCTGAATTCATCGTACAGAATGCAGGCCGACTGCCCTTGAAACACCGCGCCAAGTACGGGGATTTTAAGCCAAAGCTTACCAAAAACTGTGTTGGTGGGGTTCATGGCAACCTGGTTCTTCGCAGCATCACCGATCAACCTCTCGGTGTCCGTGAAGGCGACGTAGCTCGGCGTGGTCCTGTTACCCTGGTCGTTGGCGATGATTTCCACCTTGCCATGTTGGAAGACGCCGACGCAGGAGTAGGTGGTCCCGAGATCAATCCCAACAGCTGGTCCTTTTGACATTGTGCCTGAAAAGGTTGACCAAGATGCATGTTAACGAGTTAAGTCTTCAAGCATTTGGGGGCGGGGGGGAGAACAGGAGCGATCCAGACCATGGCTATAAACCCATTCAGCTCATATATTTTATAAGCTTAAAAACCTCACAAAATAAAGTTTCTGATCTGGCTGCTCCTGAACATTTACACCACAAGGATGGTAGAACCGATCCCCGCTCCCAAATCTCATTAAAGGCAGTCAGCAGCGCTACTCAACCCCAACCCCGTTACAAGCTGAACCCGCTTCCCCCCATTCCCAGGCAGTACTAGGAGACCGGCAAAGCCACCTCCTGCATGCGGGGGGCCACACTGGGCACCACGTGGCAGCTCCACCCCCCTCCCCCCAGCATCCC
>NW_005841952.1:2052627-2064103 GCF_000455745.1 Alligator sinensis
CCCGCCGCCGGAACGCCGCTCCCTCCGTGACGCAGCAGGAAGAGGGCGGGCCCGCCGGCCGGCGTTCTCGAACCTTCATGCTCCTAGCCCCCGCGAGGGAAGTGAGGGGTGGATCCAAGGCAGCGCGCGGGAACCAATCCGCTGTTCGGGCCCGCCTCCTCATTTCCATAGGGGGAATTCGGAAGCGGAGGGAGAGGCCGAACAGCGCTGGGCGGGCGGGGGAGGCGGAGCAACGAGTGCAGGAGTGGCCAATCGGAGCGGCGCGCTGCGACGCTATTTGCATATTAGAATGGCGGGGGGGGGGAGGAGCGGGGGAGAAAAAAAATGGGGGGGCCCCCCCCCCCCCCGCCCCCCCCGGGGGGGGGGGGGCTAGGGGAAACTGGCTGCAGGTTGGCAGCCACGCGCCCCCAAACGGCAGCCCTCTCAGCCCGCCGCCTCCAGGGGTGAGGGGACCGCTCCAGTCACTGCGGGGAGCGAGAGGGCCATGTTAAAATAAATATTCAGTGTTGAATCCCGTGTCTGGTGGGATTTAAAATGCACCACGAACTGCCCTCCTGCCACAGTGCCCCGCGTCCTGATCCACCGCCCAGCTACGTCTGCCCCCCGCGGCCTGGCGTCACAGGCGCGCTCGCCTGGGCCTCGGCGCGTTCATGTCGTGTCACGGGCACATTCACATGTCTGCACATTCACGTTGTGTTGCGGGCACGTTCACGTGTCGGCACATTCACGTGTCACGGGCATGTTCACGTGTCGCGGGCACATTTGCATTGTGGGCACATACATGTCATGGGCACATCGGCGTGTCGCGGGCACATTCACATTGTGTCATGGGCATGTTCACGTTGTGTCACGGGCACATTTGCGCTTTGGGCATGTTCACGTGTCACGGGCACATTCACGTTGTGTCACGGGCACGTTCACGTGTCACGGGCACATTCACATTGTGCCACGGGCACGTTCACGTGTCACGGGCACGTTCACATGTCACGGGCACGTTCGCAGTGTGTTTTGGCCATGTTCACATTGTGTTGCAGGCACATTCGCGTTGTCGCGGGCACGTTCACGTCGTGGAAACCTCCCTGAACAGCGCTGGCGGCCGACCCCGTCTGCAACCGGAGCCTCCCGCCCGGGAGTCTCCAACCGCCGGGGAGCGGCGTTGAGGGGCTTCTGGGGAAAGTTGTCTCGTCTTTCCCCCTCCACAGGCGTGGCGAGGATTTCTCAGGGCGAAGGCGCTCTCCCGTCGCAGGACGCCAGGCACCGCGTGCCTACTCGCCGCCTATCGCCAGAGAAGGGAGGGAGAACGGCCGGCATTGGGAAGCTTGATTTCAATTCCAGCTGGTCCAACAAGAGATACCGCCCTAAGAAACCCTCGCCTCTCGCATCATGTCCGAATCCTCACGGCTACAGCATCGCTCTTACGCCACTTCGTAAGGCCTCGCTAGAAGGGAGGCCGAGGGCAAGGGCGGCAGGGCCCGGGGGACGTGATGGCTGATCCCAGCCCTGCCACTGAGCTACCAGATGACCCAGGGAAAGTCCCCGGGAGTCTCTGGGCCCTTCCCCTATCTTGTAAAACGGAGATAATAACATTCACCTTTGTAAAGTGCTTTGACCTGTATAAATGGAAGGTGCTCTAATGAGACAGGACGACCCAAATTAACAACTCGCTTTGTCTGCTCTCTTGTCTAGCGGCGCCCACTGCTGCAAGCTACGGAGGAATCAGTAAAACCCGTGTCCGCTCCTTTATGCCGCATAAGAAACATAACTGCACGGTGGATTGCACCTGTCCTGCAGCCCGGCTCAGACACCTGGTCCGTACCGGATACTCTGATGAAAGGTGCAAGCCTGCTCCTCCTTCACTGCCTACCTCTCATGTGCCATAGGCTTGTCCGTAACACAACACGTCACCGGCCCATCTGCTCCAGTGTTGCGTCTCCAGCAGCGGTCCATGCTAGATGACTGAAATGAAAACATGAAAACCTCTAGCGTAGTCCAACACGATGCCACAGGGGAGAACGATAATTGCTTCCTAAACCAGCTGGCGATCCCTCCATGCCCTAAAATGATTGACAGCACTTGTAATTTTTATCCTAGCAACTACAGATGCCGTTCTTATTTATACTGCAGCATCTAATGCTTTTTAAAGACTCGCTAAGCTATTAGCTTTGGTAAATACATAATGATCTTGCCTAGCAATGTGCTTCCACCCTCAGCCTTCATTTTAGCTTTTGGCAGCCGAAGACCTTTCACTGTGTCCCTGGCCCCTAATTCCATGCATCAGTTAGAGGAAGACTGATCCTGTTGCTTCAGGGTGATGCAGTGTTTTCTCCTTTGAGGAGAAGCTGGCCTCAGGGGTAGCTCATCAATCATACTCTCGAATCCTATATAAGCTTCTCTAGCTCGTAACAGTGCCGGTGCATTGGACTAAACTAAAGCACAGCAGTGAATTTGTCTCCATACTACAGTACATGTCTGAGTGGAACTGTGTACAGAGCTGCACCGCCACCTGCCACTCACGCTTCGTGCTGTCACATTGACTTCTGGCAGCAGAAGGAAAAGGAAATAGAATCTGTTTTAAAAATAGCAAATAGCGTATTTGTGGGAAACTGTATTTGTTAACTTACAACATGCTTCCCTAGGCACTTTAGATTTAAGGTGAGCAGATGCAAACCCCGCGGTAGGTCCTACTGCTTTAGGCTGCATGTTGGGGCAGATGTCATAAGCTACCTAAGGGCAGGCCTGCTCACAATTTTTTTGGTAAAGATCCACATATTGAAAGCACTGGGAGTCTGGCTGAGTACGGACTGGGCAAAAAATAGCAGACCAAAACCTGGTATATCTTTGTATAGTTATACTAGGCCCCAGAAAGGTTGAAAGAAACTCCCCACTCCTGCACATGGGTGATAAAACTGTCGGAGGTGAGGGTGGGGTGTTCATATTAGCACTGCTATCTTCCTTTTCCAATAGCTGCCTGAAAGGGGCAGGATCCAGCAAGGGGCCAGGGCTCATTTGCCACCTCCACAATGCTGATGGGTGGCAATACTCCACCCTTTCCAGCACAGACTTGAGCCCTGAATTGCCCTCCGGGCCCTCAGTCCTGCAACTGCCCACCCCACCATGCAATGCTAGACTGTATCCTGAACAAGGACCAGGGGATTTGGTCTACAGCATTATTTTGTAAGGGTTTGCAGGTTTTGGGAAGCTTGGCAATGAGTCTTTGTTGTGCTTTAGTTTGTCATTAGCAGAATTTCTGCAAGACCTAAGAACAAGAGCTACTGGCATACTCAAATTAAAGGAATAGTGGCTGTCAGATGATTCACTGTATTTTGTACAGCTGACTAATGGTAGTTTAAGGCAACCTAAAGAAACATGAGTCAGTGCAGGGAGGAGCACTGAACTGCACAAGGCCAGAAGGTAAGGGCAGTACCTGTGATAAAGGGGGCCAATTTACAGTAATTCAGAGAAACAGGAGTTCAGTACAGTCGTAGAAATTAATATTCCCACATCTTTGCTGTGCAAAGACTGACTGCAGTGGGGTTTTTTTTACAAACAAACTTGGTCCCTACTCCAGGGCCTAGTGAACTCAGCCTTTCAGAACTAAAAGCAAACTTGGGGAAGGAATAGGGAAATTTAATAGAATATTTTTCCAATTCTTCTCCCTAATGATTTGTATTCCATCAGCTTCTGCCTGTCCAATGAGATCTGGTCCCCACTGAGCAAGGCACCATACAAACACATAGTGAAAGGTAGGTCTTGCCTGGAAAAAGATCCCAGTCTAACAATAAAGCATGTACATTTACATCATTTTATTTCTACTCCTCAATTAAATTCGGTGATTCCTCATATTTTATGAGAAACCCTTTGTGTAGTTGCCTTGCTTTATGTTAAAACTCCCTTGGCCTACTCTGTATGCTAGGAAATAATCTGCATAGAGGAAATAAATTAAAAATAAATGTGCCAACATAGCAAGGAGGGGCCCAGAATCGAGGCAGCGAGAACCTGTCTTTCTGAGGGCAGAGTCAGTTCTTTCCTGTACTGGTGAGCAAAGTTGACACCTATCAAACAACTGGCTTGGCATTGTATTTTGCTTCCAATTGTGTAACTGTACTGCAAGTTGTCCTCAGTGACCTGCAAAATAAATAAATAAATAAATAAGTAGATAAAAGAGCTGATACCCATTGCAACGGGAAACGTTTGCATAAAACATCCAGGGAAAAAAGAAAAGCCTGAACCCCTGTAATAGTAATCAGGTTAGTTTTTAACAGTTTTAATGTCATCTTGCAAACCTTTTAGTTTATATATTTATAAACTCAGGTGTAAGGTTGAACCCGGTTCTCTTTATTGTGAGAACTTCATTTGTGCTCTATACCCAATATCTACCTTAACCCAAACCTGCAAGTGAAAGGCTGCATTGCTCACGTCCCCAGAAAAACTCCTATTGGTTTCCATGAGGCCAGGAGTTTATTTCATATTTACCTACTATATTTTGTCTTGCATCTAATTTAGACTGAAAGGCCTTTGGGAGAGAGAGATTGTGGTTTCCCTCAGGTTTTAAAACACTGTAAACACAGAATACTTATTAGTTTGCAGACAATATTTTTCTGCTTTCGCTTGGAACTTTGCCTCGCTGTGTATAGTACAAAAAAAAATCTTAGCAAACCGAACATTATTACAAGTTTAGCTGAACTGCAGTCTGCCTACCTGCAGCATCTTTATTTTAAAAAAATCAACAAAAAACAAAACAAAAACCCCTCAATCCCATTACATTGTTGATTCAAAGGAATCTATAATAAATATGGTTTCCTCTGTGTTGCTCAGACACAATACAAGTACACCACTTATAGCAGATAGAAGAGAAAAGTAAACTCAGTTTAACCACTGAATCAAGAAAGCTACATAAGGGTGTATGTAATTACACTAGAGTAATAACTGGTATACAGCATAACAGTAAATGCTTCAAATACAATATTTTACAAAAGAGTTTGGTTTGCCATAACTTATTTCCCTCCTAAAACTCTCGATTGTTCCATGTTGAGCTCAGAAAACATCCCTTTGAAAATGAAATAAGTCACCGCTGAAATAATCACTTCCCTGTGTTCCCTTCGAATAGTTAGCTCTTCCCTTTTTTGGCTTCATTTTAAATGAAGTTCATTGCTGACTTCATTTTAAACCTGTAAGATCATTGGTACCTGGCTGGAACAGCAGCACCGTAGCCTTTTGCTGGTTTCAATTACATAATGGCGAGTTTGGCCGGCAGATCTAGAGTATCAAGTAAAGGCTCAAAAAGAATGTACAGTATCTTGTATCTAGACCTCAGCCAACTCAACTATGAATCCTTTACCTCCATTCTCTGGTAGTAGGCCACTGGTTACACATATATGAAGCTCTCTACTGAGCAGTCTGATCCAGTATTTACTTGAAATAAAGGATCTCAGAAATGTTAGAGAATGTGTTGGAGATACTCTGGGTAAGACGGTAGTCTCCTAACACCATGCAAACACCTGCTTGGTAAAATTCACCCTTGTGGAGAAGGCCAGCATAAAAACCGTGCACTGCAGGAGATGTTCTGCTTATGCTCTGCACCCTGAGGGCTTGTGGCACCTAAGAGATGCTTTGAAAGGCCCTCTATGCAGGGTGGGGAACCACAAATACTTACCAGCTACTTTTTCCAAAGTAGCCGATGACAATGACTACACCCACCGGTTTATGCGGGGGTAGCTCTATCAGAAACTCCCTTGTGGTCAAAACAATGGCACAAGATCAAAAGAAAAACAGAAACAATGGCCAACCCTTGCCTCTCAACACTATACACTGTATCAGGGAAGCAGAAGTTTGACAAAAAGTATTACAATCAGAGCTTTTCCCAATAGACTTCTATGATTAAATCTGGAACTCCCTTATGTAACAATAGTGGTTTGTTGCCATACTGATGGTGGAAACTTTGTATTTGGCATAAGGGAAGTAAGCATTTTTGCATGCGAGGATGAAGGGAGTAAAACTATTAGAAAGGAGAAGGTACTCAAAGAATACAGGACAGGTATAATTCCTCCTGGACACTCTCAAGTGTCTTTGAAACAGCATTGCCTGATGAAAGTAAAATCAGAGTCTTGCATCTGATCAAGGCTTCCTACTTCTGGGGAAATCACAAGCAATAGCAATTCTTTTCTAAAGTTTCCATCAAAGAACCTGAAATACCTGGCCTCAGTTACAAAAAAGGGTAAGCATAATCCCTCAAGTGAAAGTAAGTTACAGATTCATACTTGTTCAGTTCTCTGTACAGTACCAGGATGTCTCCAATATGGACTTTTTCCATGGAACAGAGGACAGCTCTCCCTTTCTCAGGTGAGAGAAAGAACAGAAACCAGTTACAATATTTCAGTCCTGAATATAGGAGTACAAATTGTAGGACCTTTCATACCGGCTCAGACCAGTGGCCCATCTAGTACCAAATCTGGTGTCTAATAGCAGCCAAGATCAAGCACTTCAAAAGGAAAGTGCAAAGAACACCATGCTGCACAATTATGGAATAATCTGCTTGTGGGAGTTTATCCCTAGCCCCCATCACACACTACTTGGTTGAAGAAGGCAGCTTTAAATCCATTAGAAAGATTTATCCTACCTCATGTCATCACCGATAACATTTCTATGCTTCTTGTAATGTCTAATCCTTTTTGGAGCCCCACCGAGTCCTTAGCTTCTGTAACAGTGTGTGACAGCGCCTTCCACCATGAGATGCCTTGTGTACAAAAGGTTGTTCTTCTCTTAGTTTTAAATTTGTTGTGCACTTCCCTCACACAAGTCTCTATTAATGCATCTCAGCCTTCTATTCTGACAGGAAAAAGGCAATCCAAGCACCTTGTTCTTTCAGCCCTAAGACTCTTGAAAAGGTTTCATCAATACTGCTCACCCCCTCACCCCGGCAGTGGTGCATTATCACTCCTGGGACTCAGAAGTGCACCCTCCCACACCATCAGATCCGTAGTCTGACTGCTCCAGGGGCCTCCTTTATTTGGGATTCAGGGCCTGATTCTGATCCTGATCTAATGTAAACTAGTTGTGTACCAATGTAGTTCCACAGAAATCAGTGTATCAACTCTTCAGAGTATGCTGGTGCTAATAAGATCAGAATCTGTTACTTTAACACAATCATAACTCTATTAATTCAGTGCTAAGCTTTCTCTTGCAATTAACGCATTTCTCTCACCAAATAAAGAGGGACCTTTCTTTAGTACAAAGGCTAGTCCAGACTTTTACATTAAAGCTGATTTTTAATTACAGTTCAAGTTGTCACTTTCCCTTTTGTTCACATCCCAGCTTCCTATAACATTTCACCAAGGCAAATGCAAAGAATCTGAAGCAGTTGTTAAATTCCCTTTGAAGCTGATCTGAGGACCATTCTCAGTGAAGACTATGAGACTGTGCCTCAGATGACAAGGCAATGGCTCATTTACAGGCTTTAAAAAATCTGTACAAATGACCTCTCCACCCCACGCCCCATGACAGCCCCCTAGCCTATAACATGGTTTCTTTCTCTATTGATCCCTTTGTTTAAAAAAAGAGTGAGGTTTGGTTCCAGACCCCAAAACATTACACTTCCAGATTTTTCAGCTGTATTTTTAGGGACTGGACACTCCCTTTTTTAAAGAGTTAATCTTAAAAAGAAAATCCCTTTCCCTCAATTTCAGTTCCTTTTTTAAAAAACTGTATCGGAAACTCAGTGCAGGAATATGTAGACAGTCAAAGGTGAGAACTTCCTGGCATGAGTGATTAAAAATAAGCTGACCTGCAAGATGATAAGCTAATCTAACACTTCATATAGGACGTGTGATGTGTACAGTAGTTCTGGATGGCAGGTGTCTCAGGACAGCTGGCAAGCAGTCAGACAGTCTGGAAGGCCCGGCTTTGAGCAGGCACCATGATGGGGATGGCTCCTGTTTTCTTCAGGCTTGCGTGATCGACTTTCTTTGGATCTATTTCCTTTCCTTCACCATCCACCTGGCTGTACCGCAGAGGAGCTATCTGAGGGGTGGCCTCCGTTGACAAAGTCCGTTGGCTACGAGAGGCACTGTTGGCTGTTGACCTTGTCGAGGAAGAGCCTGAACGTGAGCTTCTGGAGCCAGAAGAAGAGGAGCCTGGTTTGACTAGACGGGCTTTTGGGGCCTCCGCATCTTCTCTGCAATCAAGCAAGGGATGTTGGGATTAAAACAGCAAAACTGGAATGGAAACACCCACAGATTATACCCAATTGAGTTGCCACTAGGAACAACACATGTTCATTAAGGTTCTCAATTATGTGTAAGACAGACAAGTAGGTCTAGTGGTCTGAGCACAGTACCAGGACTCCTGGTTTCAGTTCTTCTTGGCATCTAACTTCCTGTGTGTCCTTGCAGCAAGTACCTTAAATTCTCCAACCTTCACCTAAACTTTCTGTAAAATAGGTTTAACAACACATTTCTCTCATGGCTTTATTTTAATCAGAATAGGGCTTTGACATCTGTGGGAGGCATGCAGAGCACAAGTGCAAAGGAGTTCAGATATTAGCAGTCTTATTCTATATTTCTAACTCATAATGCATGAGTACTTGTTCGCTGGAGCAGAAACCAGTGGGACCAGTTAAGAAGTAAAATGCCACTAGTATAAGCGGGCAGTATCAGGCACAAAAAAGGAAGGAGGAGAGGCAGAGTGAGGAGAGATGGCTGAACAGATGATGTAGGAAGCTGAGACGGAAACAAAAAGAGGAAGAGAAATGGGTAGTGAGAGACTGAAGCTGAGAAAGCAGGTGAGAGACAGGCAGGGAACCTCTGTCAGCAGGCTAGGGCTTAGCAAAGCAAACAGCTTATTTCCAGCACACAAGGCACTTAAGTAGTCATCCTGACCCATAACTGGGCAGAGAACCACTGCTGAATGGATTAGAAAGACTCCCGCTTAAAGATGAGAGGATGTCAAGCGAGGCCAGGCAGTCCTTCTTAAACAGAATTAAGGCCAAAAGAAAGCAAAAGGTTCTCTCCCAGGGCATGGCTTGCTGAAATATGTTCCCAGAGATTTCCTCTTCCTTATGGAGGACTCATGCTACATCTGGGAAAGACCTGTTGGGCTGGGCGGGCGGGCTGACGGGCTTCCATCATATTCATGGAACAAGCAAGTTCAAATACTGTGTCAGCATTGTTGCTACACCCGCCCAGGACAGAGATTCACTCCCCATTCTCATGCTAAAATAGTTCCCTCGCCCTGAAATGAATTCACAAGTGCAGTTGTTAAATGCAGCCAGAAAGAGTGCAAGAACATGCCTGTCCCACCGTACCCCAGACAGGAATCAAAACTGAGAATAAATCAGTAAAGTATTTCAGAAACCCAAGGGAATTTTCCGGAATTGTGTTCAGTAAAGAGATAAATACAGGCTCAAGAGTGATGGGAACGGTGGTGTCTGCATGCGTATGTACACACATATGCATGTTTGGGGGGGGGAGAGAGAGACCAGATTTTAATTAAAGTCTATTTAATGTCTTTGTGAATATTGTATATTATGCTTATATTTGGAGGATATCTCCATTTTATTTTCCCTGCAATAACATCCTTGTTATCAAGAATCTCATTAATGACATGTCGCTCTGGGAGCCTTACAGTCTTTTTTATCACAGGATCTACAAAGAGGGAGTTGGTTGTTCCTTGATAGACAGCAGAAACCACGTCAGCTTGGATAATGCTCAGTATGTGTGAGCCTGAAAAGGGAGAGGCTAATGAGAGGGAGTTACCTGATTTCATTTGGGGTGTCTTCTTCTTCATATCTCTTCTTTTCCTTCCTCTTCATAGTCAGCCGCACACTCAGCAGAATCAGGCACAATCCCACCAGCCCCCCAGTCACTGCTCCAGCAACCATCCCGATATTTTGTGCATCTGTTATACCAGAAAGTAAATACATGCAGATTGGTAGATTGTCTCTGGAGTCATATAGTCAAGACCTCCCCGGGTTCCATTCATTATTGGCAATGGGATTTCATGGGAGTAAGTTAAAACACAGTTTATTTAATCAATTTATTCCGGCCTTGTCTGCAGTCAGAGGTAGCACAGGATACATTTAAACTGATTTTTAAACCTCGCACAGCATGGTTGCTACCATATTGGGGAGGGCATGTGACTCCAACAGCACCGAACAAAAACTGGGGCGCCCATGATTCAGGCCAACATTTAAACAGGGAGAGGACCCCTGATCAGCATGACCCCAGAGCAGAAGGGGACGTGTGGGTAAACGGACAGGTCAATCCTCTGTAAAGCAAAGCAGCGTGAGGAGTGTTAGAGGCAAACAATTTCGTTTTTATGAACAGGTATGTCCATATGGCCAAAATGAACTCCGTCCAATTGCACAGTGGATTATTTTATTCAGAAAAAAGAACTAGATTTAAAACAAAATAAAACCTGTATGGACAGAAGGCGTTTTCATAAAAAAAGTTAATGTGAGAACGAACACCTCCCTTTCTAGATAAGGTTCAATTGAGCCAATGCAAACCCCAATTTCTTTCAATTTAGGGGTGACTTATTTTGGCTTTGCTGAAACTTGTGTCTTTAGGGCTTATCTACACACAGAGTTGTGCCAGCTTAGTGGGATTTTAAAATAACTGAGTTAAAATACCGCAAAACTGGTGCTGTGTGGACTCCTTTTTCAGTTCAGCCCATCTGCTTCAGGTTAGCAAAGTCGGTTATGATGGATTTAAATTAAACCGCTGCTACTCGTCAACCGAACTAAGTGTCTACAATTGAGCTAGTATCAATTTAAGGTGCAGGCACACACCCCACCCCCCTCTTGATGATGTAGTGGCCAGGTGTGATATTCAGAGCTCTGGTCTTTATGCAGAAGTCGTCAAATATGTATTTAAGGGAAACGAGGCAAATGTCACTTTCAATCAGCATATTTTTTGTTTCAGAGTAAGTCTTTGCAGGCAGTTTTTTGACAGATTCTTCTCTTAATTGGGATAGATGCTTCATTTGGAATCAGGAAGATAGACAGTCTGCAGAAATGTTATAGTTAACAGGAATCTACCGCACAGTTGTTAACACTGTAAATGCAACCACCAGAGAAGCTGCAAGGTTCACAATTCAGTTTTATTCCCTGTGCCTTGTCAGGCAGTTGTTCACAGAGGCAGAGCCTCTAAGGACCCAGAGTGCTTGAACCGTGTTTATTCTACCCCAGGTTATATCAGTGAATGTTATACAAACTTATAAAATGAATTAGAGAGCAACAAGGAGGTGCTGCAGATTATGCAAGTGCTAAAGTTAACTCAAAGGTGTGGCAAGAGTCTTGCACAGGCATGGGGTATCTATCTATCAGCAGAAAAGGAACTGCTGGGAAATCCTGCCATGGCTGTAGTGTTTGCTGCCCTCTGATACTCACACCGCACTTTCACCTGCACAGTGCAGCTTTCCTGTCCAGCCTCATTGTAGGCAGTGCATTGGTAGGACCCCGCAACCATCTGTGTGAGATTCT
>NW_005841952.1:2064134-2068359 GCF_000455745.1 Alligator sinensis
AAAGAAACTATTAATCAATAAAAAAAATTAATCAATAATAAAAATAGGCAGGAAGTCTGGCCCAACAGACAAGGTACTGTACTGGCACAGAAGACAGCAGTTTGTTTATTTTTAGCTCTGCCACTGACTTGTGCTGTGTCCTTAAGTCACTTCTCACTGCCTCTCTTTCCTCTCTGACCTTCTGTCTGTCTTGTTCATTTAACTCACACGCTCTTTGGTGCAGAGAGCTCTTTTTATCTCATGTGCAAGCTCTTTTACCGCATGTTTGCACGACACCTGCCACACTAAGTTCCAGTATTGGAAATGGGTTTAGCTGCAATGGGAAAAGGAATAACTGCTTACTAACAGACAGCAAATAAGTTGTGCTCCTCTACCACCTTTTAAGCAAAAGTCATTTTAAAATGAATGAACAATTAGCATGGGTCATTCTGGGTCATCAAGCAGTACAATCAAACACTTAGATTATAAGATTCTCGAGCAGGGGCAGCCTTTTTCTTATAGGGATGTACAGCACCTAGCACATGTCCAAAAGGAATTCTGTTTTTTGCCTAGTGTTACAACATCAGTTAGTGGCAGATCTGAGAGTGGGGGAAAAAGAGAAGATAACCCCACTTTTTTTTGCGGATGCCCCTCGCTCTGCCCCCTGGCCCAGCCGCTGCCACTTTTTTAGGTTCAGCACTTCTGACCACATCCCAAAAAAACTACACCCCACTTTTTGTGTGGGGACGGTTTTTTTTGTTTGCTGAAGCACAATGAGAATTAAGAGGAAGAATGGCATGACTTACTGACTCGTGACGTGGGTGGGAGGTGTCCAACTTTTCCTTCCTCATCAGTTATACGCTGCCACTGGTATGTGATAGGAGCTGTGCCAGAGGCTGAATTGCATTGCAAGGAGACTTCCTTTCCTTCAGATAAATCACCTTCTATCCAGCATTTGGGCTTGGCAGGTTTCTCTGAAAGAGAAGGGGTTGTGGAGCAATAGTCAACTTTTGAAATCAATGCAACTCTTGCCACTTATTTTGGCGGGGCCAGGATTTCACCTTAGGGAGCAAAGCAGGGAACCCCCCCACCACAATGACCGTATTCAATAAGAAGAACCAAGGCTTGCTCTTGGATAGGGTTACCATACATTTGGGGCCAGTGCCCGTGATCGCAGGGCTGGGCCAGCCGGGAGATGCTGCCTGGGGGTGGCCAGGCCACCTGGCATGGCACTGGAGCCCCAGCCCAGGGCAGGGGGTGCCACAGGCCTCCCCTCTTCCCTCCCATCCATGCCAGGACCAGACTCGCTTTGCTATCACCTGCATGAACTGCAGTCACTGTGCTCCGGCCCAGTTGGGACAGGAGCAGCTGGGAGCCCCCTCCAGCATGGCTGGGGGGGGGAGCCAGGGCTCCAGGTTGGGAGTGCAGGGCAGCAGCAGGGCCAGGGGGCAGCAGGTCAGGAGAAGCAGCAGCAGGGACGGGGGCTGCGGTTTGGGAGTGAGGGGCACCAGCATGGCTTTGAGGCTTGGGGGACTGTGGGTTGGGAGTGAGGGGCACTGGCAGGGCCGGGGTCTGCGGGTTGGGAGCGAGGGGCACTACAGGGCCAGGGGGCTGCAGGTTGGGAGTGAGGGGCAGCAGCAGAGACAGGGGTCTGCAGGTCAGGAGTGAGGTGTCCCCACAACAGGTGTCCTCTTTTGGAACTGGAAATATGCCCGTAACCCTACTCTTGGAAATGCAGCTGACTCTGCTAGCAGGGTACAGATTTTCTTTGGCTCCTCACGACCAGGGAGCAAGAGGACGTTATTGCCAGCACTTTCTAAGAGCTGCTTTTCCCATTGAGCCATCTTGGGTGTGTCAATGAAGCCTGCTGCTACCTGATGGTCATTATTTTGGGGCCCTTGCAGCAATGACTCCTCCTGCAGTCTGAGGTGAGGAAACAGAAATAACTTGATGCACCAGTGCAATTCTCCCATCAGGATTTATACCAGGGTAAGGGAGGCCAAAGCATCAGCTTTGGGATCTAGGTACCATCTACAACTCCCATGAATGACTCAGGAAAATTTGAGATGTGGGCTTAATCCCTGTCATTACCTTAAGGGTCACCCCTGTATTGCCAAACCTTTTTCATCACACTTCCCCTTCATTCAGCATGTGCTGTGACCTGCTTCTCCTTTCCTTCCCCTTTCTTCTTCCTCATCCTCCCATCAGGGTACCACATCCCCTGGTCTCTAGGTTAATTGCCTACTTACTAAAAATACTCAAAAACAACCCTTTCAACCAAGGAGGCAAAATGCCAACCCCAGCATCTTGCTTTGGTCAGGCTTGGAGCCAGTTCTTGGTGCTGAGATTTGGATCCAGAGGCCTCCGATGACATCATTATGAGGTCATTGCCCACACAGCTACAACGGCATTCCAGTTTTTAGGATGAGATCAGAGAGATGCTTTGGAAAGGAAGGTTGCTATCATTCTGCAGGAGGTTACACTGACCTACAAAGAGCGCTTTCAGCTCCTCTCTGTGGCTGTCCTTCACCAGAAAAATGCAAAGGCAAATGTAAGGCTTGAGCATGAAACTTGATCATGAGATACTGGGAGACAGCCCAGGTGTATCTCTTCCATGCTGAAATAAATCTGCTTGAAGGAACTGAATCTAATGTGGGTTTTTTTTTTAGACACCAACAGAACGACCTTACCTAGAACCTTCAGCGTGATGTGAGTCCATTCATACTGCCCGGCATTTTTAACTTTACACGTGTACTGTCCCGCATCGCTGGGCTGCAGAAATATGATCTGTAGGGAGGCATCTCCAGCTAGGAAATTAGAGTTGAAGGAAAAGCGACCCTTCTGCTCAACGTTAAAGTCATTATAAACCTTGTCTCCAGAGTAAGTAATAACCTGATAAGCAAAGATAGACCCTGATCAGCCAGTTGCCACATGACTTTATCATACTGATCAACTGAATGAAAGAACTGCCAGAGCCTCATGCATGAAACCAGATGAGCTTGCTTTGGATAATTGCTTTGGCTGTTACACAGACATTAGGAATGATTCAACAGTTAAGGTTGCACTGGGCTTTCATCCTTTAGCAGGAATTTAATTCCTGTAATTACCCTGTCACATTTCACTTTAGAAAACCACAGTGGACGCACTTAGGTCTTGTCTTATTTGGGTATTCATAGGGTTTATACAGGAGCAGTGTCAGGTACAATGTGGTTGTTTTCCCTATGCACTGGTGCAAACAGCACTGCACTTCCACCCACCCACCTTAGGTACTTATATGGCCCCTTACGTTTTAAAGGTGTTTATCCTCAGAATACACCTGTGAAGCAGGACTTACTTTGTGGATGAAGAGTAGAGACAGTGGACATAAGTGACTTGCCCAAGGTTACACAGGAAGTCTGTCTCAGAGCAGGAGACTAAACCCAGGTTTTTCAAATCCCAGCCTGGCACCAGAAACCCAAGTGTAGACAAGGCCTTCAGCCTCATTATTTTTTACAGTGGCCTCTGATTTTGAGACCCAAGGAAGGGTATTTGGTACCCCAAAGTCTATCCCAACAATGCAGTTTGTCCAATAAAAGATCTCGCCTACAAAAACCCTTGCCTCTTGCTCTGATTTGGTGCGTCTCAGTGCTTGGCTGCCCTGCTTGTGTCATCATAGACTTTATTTTCAGGGGTGCTGCGCTCCCATTGACTTCAGTCAGAGTGCTGGGTGCTCATAAAATTCAGATGCCAAGCATCTCAAGGTGGACACCCAGAATCAGAGACCATTTCTGAAAATCTGACTGGGAGACTTCCAGTAGCCCTTGGCTATTTTGAAGCTTGGTTGTTTGACCTGAAAGTAAATGTGAGTGTTCATATTTCCTTAACTGTCAATTACCTTCATTTTTAGGGCTGGCGTTTGGAAATGTAAGCGAGGAATCTTAATTATAATAAGTATATCTAGATCTTACATATCACGGTTCATCAGTATCAAGGAGGTCAGCAGCAATAATCTCATTTTACAGATTGGGAAACTGAGGCACAAACAAGTGAAGCAATTTGCTTAAGGTTTCTCAGAAAGCCGTGGCAGTGTTGGGAACAGAGTCCTGGTCTCCTGAATCCCAGTCCACTGCACCATCCGCCGGGTTTCCTGCCTATTTATTTATTTTTGGGCGTGTTAAAACAGTTAAATCTCCTACATGAATCCATTTCCTTTCCATCCCAAAGGGCGCTAGAGTACTTTAGAGTGGGCCAAATTCTCATCCTGCTG
>NW_005841952.1:2068390-2079371 GCF_000455745.1 Alligator sinensis
TGAGAACAGTACTGAGTCTTAAATAAAATAATCGCCTTGCCCACCAGGGAGATGAGAAGGGCGTATCACTGCTGAGTACAGGGAAAAGTAGTGTATTCAGTTGAAACTTCAGGGGTTGAAATCTTTCCTGGAAACTGAGTTTAACTTCCTCATTCTTACAAAACGCTCTATGTAATCTTTAAATAACCACAAGTGGTTACGACCTCCTAGTTATGTCTCATCAGAAAGAGGCAGTTCTGGTTTGATTCAAGTATCGCCCCTTGCCTGTTCCTTGGGCTGACTCAGAAGGATGCAGGGCAGCCTGAATTCAGTAAGCCCTTGAGAAGTCTTGTCTAGCTCCTTTGCAGGAGGTGTTTTTGGTATCTCACCGAATCAGGCCCTTTTTGAGAGATCTCTTGACTTGTCTCCTCATATAAACCATTTTTGGCTTCTTGACTGTTTTATGGCCGTTTTGTGCAATGGAACCTTTTTTTTTTTTTTTGCCTGTGGAAATCTGGAGCAATTTTTTCTTCAACAGATGGATCAGATTAACTCCTGGCACCTTTCTTCATCATTTCTTTTCTGCCATTGTGTGCACAACGGATGTGGGTGATGTTGAGCAAGAGCCATGGCTGTGCAGAACAGCATTTATTCAGTGTGAGTCATTAGAAATGAAGAGAATGTTAATCTTTTGACTTTTTGAGGCAAATGCTAAAACGTGTTTGTGTACTAAGTGCATCTCTTGTACCAACCGGGAAAAAAAGTGTAAATTTCTAAAAATCTGGATTTATCTTTTTCTCTCTGCTAAAGGATATAAGCTGGGGCCTGAGCTTTGGTGAGAGCTGCTAGACACAGCTGAGATTATAAACTCCTGGCGAACCGGAGCATTTTTGTGCTGTGTTTGTGCGGCACCTTTCACAGCGGTGCCCTGGGTGCTACAACAGAACAAATTCAGAGTAACAGGAGTTACTGTAACACAAGCTGGTAATAATAATTGTATTTTTTTATTGATGCTTATATCACAAAGAAGAAGAGGTTGATCCAGCTTTTGTTGAGCTACAGAACACTGCAGCATCTTACAGGCCTACTGAGGCATTACAAGTCCTTTGAGGAATAATAATGACAACCTTGGACAAGGCTGTAACTCAGTTAGAAGGCTGCATCTTTTACCAATTTACTATTGTTTTTACTTATAGAGAAGCAAGAACCTATGCTGCTCTGTGTAATTTATTATCATACAAAATAGTCTTGTTACAAACCCTAGAACAGGTACATATACTCCAACTAGGGGAAGGGAGCTGGCTTTTAGTCGGTATGTGCTGCCTTTTGAATTTCAGGCAAGGAGACCTTCAAAGACATTCAGACATTTCCTCCTTTTTAGAGGAAACTTCCTCACTCTCCGGGGGGATTTCCAGGAGAGGCAGGAAGGGACAAAGTGGAAAAGGGCCTATTTCAATAGCAAATATGGCAAGGGACACATGAAAACCAGTCACTTAACTCCTATTCCCTCCTTGATGGTGCAGCATTGCTGGGGTGTTGAAAACTACCTTATGGGGCAGTTCAGAGCCAAACCTCGGTTCTGAACTCCGTGTTTAATTTTGCACAACTGCTCTGACAATGCAGGCCCACCCTTAGCTTAAAGTGTTTAAAACAAAGTCAGCTGAGTGCCATCAGCACAGCCTCCAGTATAGATACACCTATCTCTGTTCACCTTCATTCGTGATAGATAAACCAGCACTGCTTTTTAAAACATAAGTTCTTCTGTGCCTTTGAAACCCTGTTTTGAGTCTCTGCACACTCGCAGGCTAGTATTGATACCAACCGATGGGAGTAATCGTGGGGTTTTCTTTTGGTGGACACTAGCCGTGGCTAGATGGGTGCTTACCACTTTCTGGTCCACTTCAGAAACTTGTAGTAGCCACTCAATATCCAGACTTTTTGGCTCCAGGAGGCCCAGACGGTGGTGACAGGGCAGAGTAACGTTTTCTTCAGCCACCCTCTTAAATTCTGTCTGAGCCTCAGACACCCAAATGTAGCAGAAAGCTGAAGGACAGAAATCAACAGTCAGTGACCAAGATTAACAATATATCTCCAAACCGATAGGTTCACTTGGGTCAGATTTCACCAGAGTGTTCCTCACTTGCATCAAAGAAAATGCAGTAGCTTTGCTAGTGGACCTATTGCAGTGGATTAAAAAGGGCACCTCGAAATAGCAGGTTGGAGTCACCCCCGTGTTTCAGCCTGAAGAACAGAAGGCTTTAGTCTCCAGATTTCTCAATATCAGATTCAAAGGAAGCTTTGATTAAAAAATGAATACCCAAATCAAAATAGTCTCACCACCCCCTGAATGCTTTGCCCCAACATGCAGTGTCTTATATGCACCTGCTATCTACAAAGCACTTATTCATTTGCCAGACTTTTATCAGCCAAACTGGTCACCAAAGCACGGCATTAGGAGATTACCTAATTCTAAGGAATTAGGCGATTAGGAAATTAATTAGGAGATTACCTAATTCTAAGGAACGGGCTCAGTCTGCAGCTCTGGAAATAAAAAGTCAGGTTGGGATATAGAAGTCCAGTCTTACGTATGGGAGGCATGGCACAGCACAGCTAGGTTAGTGAATTGGTCCTGAATCGTAGTTTTCATGAATTATAGGTTGGCATAAAAAGAGAGTTTGCTGTAAAAATATGCCACCTTGAACCACTAGAGGGAATCAGATCCTTAGCTATATTTCAGATCAAGTGAAAGGAAGGCACAAGAACAGCCCTGCGAGAGCATATGCAAAACATTATGTTTCGAAAGTCCGTTGTTAATAGCACAACTCCCTGCGTCATCATGAAACTCAGCTGCTTTAGGGTTACCCTGTGAACATGAAAGCCCGCCCTGTTCCAGTGAAATGTTGCGTGTGTGTGTGGGCTCTTTTCCCGGTACTGAGTCACTTTGAAGGTTGGCACTGAAACCATGCAAATCACACGGCCTTGATCGGAAATGGATCGCTAGATGCTACTTTGGATTTTGATTCGGACTGCCCCACATTCAGAGGTCCTGGGAGAATGCTTGGCTGTCTTTAGCTCTGACAATGAAATTAGTCAGAAATACCATTTTTTTCCCCTCTTTTTTCACATGAAGCTTTGGGGTCTGTTTGAACATAATTTTCAAATAAAAAATTGGGTACACTACACTGCTTGTGGATTAGCCAGCCGCTTCCAGAGATCGTTGTTAAATACAAAGGATGGCAGAAAGATATAGAGCACATGGAGGGAATCTTACATTTTCTGAAGGCAAAAACTCCAGTTGCATTTTACCTTAGTGATGCACTTTGCTCTCAGGGGTCGGTCACATCACTGCGAATTACCCATGTGTTTAAAAAGCACGTTAAACAGTCAAACACTTACACAGTGGTGCCACTCAATAATTATATGAATCATACAAAAGGCGTGACTTTTGTATGCCACGACTTTTGCCATACAAAAGTCGTGGCATACAAAAAGAAACTTAATAACTTGCTGAATCTCTTCAATGAGCTAAATTAAAAACTATGCATATCCTGTAAAATCTCTGCCCCGTGGGTGAAATCATAATTTTTATGCCTAGTTACTCAGTCACAGGCTCGCCCCAACTGCCCTTAGTATTCCTTTTACATAGATTTTTCCTTTATTTTCCTTGAAAGACCCTAGGACAAGAAACCAGATAAGTAACCCACAAGCAGGCTAAAGGCAACTCCCTCTCTTTTATGCTCTTGTTTTCTCCCCTTTGCTGCCATAAACTTTAAAATTGGGTGGCATTCTCACCTTTGCTGCCATAAACTTTAAAATTGGGTGGAGTCTTACTATAATTTTGCCTCCCCCATGCTGCTCTCTGCAAGAGCTAACAAGCCGTGTATCAGTCATGCTGGCTAGTTTCTTTAAAGGGAAAATTATTTTCAATTTATAGCAGAATTCGCTGGTGTCAAAGCTTCTAGTGACTACAACAAGGTCACTTTTTTTCCATCTGCCAAGTGCAATTATTTATTCCTTCTAATTATTAATGCCGCCTTTCTGCTGTGGCCCCAATTGCTGGGGGGCTCCTTTAATTAAGGCACTAACACTCACTAGGTGACTAAACAATTAGCTTAATTGATCTGCCACTACAATAATTGTTCACACAGCACTGACTAAATTCCCAAAGTCCTTTGCCAGCAAAGTACTACTTTGTGTATAGTCAAGTTTGCATTCTCTAGCATTACAACACCTGGTTTTTGATGCTTTCAAAGTCCTGGGCAGGAATATAGAAGGGAGATCCTTAGCTGTCCACATTTTCCAGGTGCATGAGCACTTCTTTCCTTCCTATCCGGTTCGGGTTGGGAGAGAGAACATGGGAGTTCTCTGCCAGGATGTGGATCTCCCAGTTGGTGATGGGATGCATTCAGAAGATACAATGGGCAGATGTTTCAAGACAGGCCTTTGATTTTGGAGGCCTTTAACTCTTGGGTGTCTGATCTGAGATGCACTGGAACTGATGCACTTTTGTCCTGCACCTTGTCAAGTGCCTGGGCCGACTGATTGCAAAGTAGCAGCAAAATCCTGCCAGTCTGAATGAAAGAGCTTTTTTACCCCCTTTCCACTGATTCCAGACTGTTTGCACAGCTGTAAATCCCTGGAAAGATGAAGAAGGCTCCATGTCTGAAGACCCAAACATTTAAGGCCTAGTTTTAAAATGATGGCTGTAGCTCACTGGCAAACAGGCCTCACACACTTCCTAAGACCTAGGCACAGTCTCAGACAGAAGCACCATGAATACTATGAAGTAAGATGTGGGTAAATTAATAATTTATCTCACTGATGGAAACAGGCACTAAAGACTGAGCCTAAGGATCTCATGGATTAGTTTAATGATTCATTACTGGGTAAAGAACAAGACTCCTTTTAAGTTTCCTACAGCATACAGTGAGTGCAGGCAGGCAGCAAATAGAGAGATGAGATCAAATGAAACCTGATTTTGCCAATTAACATTTTAAGCTGCATATTAAAAACAAATCTGACTGAAAAGGGCGGGTGATGCCTATGGCCCTTCCTAATCTTTTGCGTGGGTATCTCTGGGCTGATAAGATCGAACGTGTACTATTTTACTAGCACCTGCTTAGTATACAGTGCTGTAGTAAAGCTAAGCAATGTATGAGCAATGGGCCGCTACACTGTGCTTCCACGGCTTCTTACGAGACTATCAAGCCACACGAGGGCAGATTCCACCAGTATAAAATGTGTGGTGCCCTGACGATGTAGATTAACAAGTTCTTACAGTATGGGTGGACAGAATATGGCCCGCAGGTCATATCTGGTCCGCCAACTGATTGGGGTCACTTGCCAATCGATCGGATCTGGCCTGCAGCTGCCCCTGCAGTGCTCCGTGTGGGGCTGAGCCCCATTCAGGGCAGCCGGCACCTTGCCAGCACACACAGCTTACCAGTGGGGCTGCTCCCAGAGTAGCTGCAGGTGCCTGGGTACTGCTCAGCTCCCCTCACCTCCAGGGGTGACTCCTCCTTCTGCACCACTCCTGGCGGGGAGGAAGCTTCAGTCGGGTGGCTCCTACCCCAGGGCGTGGGACTCCGGCTCCAGCTCCTGGCTCCCACCAAGAGCATGAAGTGGGTGGAAGGCAGCCTGGAGCCCCACGTGCTGGGGCAACAGCCACCCGGCTGAAGCTTCCTCCCCACCTGGAGTGGTGCAGCAGGAGGAGCCATGGCTGGAGGCAAGGGGAGCCAAGCAGCACCCGGGTGGCTGTAGCTGCACCGGGGGCAGCTCTGCCAATAAGCTGTGTGAGCTGGCTGGGCCTGGGCGACCAAGGCTGGAGCCGGGCAGGGCTCAGCCCCATGTAGAGTGCCGTAAGGGCAGCCATGGACTGCAATGCCTGAATGAGCTCCCCTGCACATGCCCCCTCCTCCTTCCCCTTACCCCTCCGCTAGCTCCTGGGACCTAGCACCCCCCCTACACCCCTTTCTACACCTCCCTCCACCACCGCAGGGACCGCCCTGCAACCCTGCCCCATGATCCTGGCCTTGCTAACCCCCCTCACTCCTGAACACCGCTCCCCCCCAACCCACCCGAGGCCCCGTACTACATAGGGAGTTTTGGAGAGTTGTTGCAGCCAGGGGGGCCGAGGGATATGGGGTGCTGACCTGGCCTGTGCCAACTCATCAAAACTCTTTTTGTGGCCCCCAGGACCAAAGAATTGCCCACCCCTGTCTTACAATCCCATCTCCTACAGAGTCGATATGCAGGGTCTGAATCATACACCTCACCCAAACAAGACACCCACTGCCCCAAGGTCCCCCATGAACCCTGGCGTCCTGTGGCGGTCCTCATTCCAGATTTGCACAGTCCTGACTCACACCAACTCCCACAGATGCCCTGGGAGGTTTCATCTTTCTGAGCAAGAACCATGAGTCTGATGCAGTTTGGTGATTCCTATATTGCACAAGCTTTGACTCTTATGTCTTGGCTCAGAGTCTGTAAAAATGAGCTTGCTGTGTAGCCCCCAGGCTTGCTGATGTGTCACTTAGCACACTGTAAAACTGTACACTTGGCTCTATATTTTTGGTGAAAGAGCTGTAATACTGTATTTAAACGCTTGTACTTGTACTGAAAGACGACGACTTGGTCACTCCCCACACAGGCCGTGCTGATGAAAGGAGATTTCCTTTTTCATCCCAGGCTAATGTTTTTGTGTTAAAATGACTACTATTTAACACAACTATGTAATATACTGGAGAGTTACCTGTTCCATAAGGGTACTGTTAATCTGAAAATCAGAAACAACTTTTTTATTTTAAAAACATTGAGCGCCAGTTGCTTATGCCCACTAGGATCTTGCTCTTGAACCAGTTCCCTGGGCTGAAGCCAATGTTTTCAAAAGTGACCCTTAATTTTGAATGCCTTGGTTTTTGGGTGCTCAGCTTGAGGCAGTTGAAAAGGCCTGATTTTCAGGAAAATATCCATCTTCTTGAAGGTTTTTCAGGATATCATTCTCTCCTGAAATCAGCAGGATGACTAATGGAGCACCACCACGCTGCTCAGCAAAAGTATGGATGACAGAATCGAGCCTTGGTTCACCAAAGCTATGAGGCTGCATGCACATATGGATATATTTTTGTACATGTACCAAGCAAATGCACCAACCTATCCTCTTGTATATGCTTTCCCACAAATGTACAAAATACTCATATGCAGCTCTCCATTTACTTACAAATGAATCTGAAACATGCACATATATAAATATACACGCACATTAAACACAATACAGGGGCACAGCATTGGCTAATCACCAGATGAATACATTTGCAGTGCGCACAGGCACATTAACCACACAGGAAGAGATAAGAAGATAACTTATTTTATCAATGTTTCTATTTGTAAGTAAATTTTAATGCTAGAAGCTAAAACACCCTAGCTTTGTGCATTAACTGCAAAAGAGAGGTTAAACTGGGGAATAATGCAAGTAATACATTTTAAGTAAGTTTTGCTACAACATCTGCTGACTACTAGGGAGGTAGAGACAAAGTGAATGGCCTAGAAATGGTTTAGAAACTTCTGGATACAGGGAACGCATTAAGTAACAAACTTAGAAACACATCCAAAATATGCTAACCATAATCATTTGAAAACTGATGTTTAAAATTGACGTTAAAACCTGTCAGGCCTAGTTGTGGTGTCTAACTGTAAAGCACGTTTTTAACTAAACTTCTCCTTGCTCATTTTAGTTTTCTCCGAGGTGAAGGCTGCCAGAGATGAGGGTGATGTTAGTCTGAAAAGCAGAGAGGCAACCTGCAATTTTCTTGCAATTCGGTCAAAGCTAAAGGCAGCTTGGGCTCACATCAGGCAAGTAGGAGGAGACTTTTATGGCTCGCTGGTGTGTTTGCAAGGGTAGGGCCCCAGATTCAGTAAGGCACTCAGGCATGTGCTCAAGTCCTGAATTAAAACTGTCATTCAGCTAAGTGCAGAGCCAATCCACTCCAGCTGGGAATCTGAATCCAACAGGACTTTAAAAACTGCTTCAGTGAAACATGTTCATAAGCACTGTCCCAAATTAGGGTCTCAACAGCTAATGCAGTTGACATGATAGCCATGGTCAAATCACAGACTCAGGGCATCCTGTCCTCAGTACTGGTTCGTTCTTGTTATACGTAATAGGGAACCTCAGTGCCCAGGGCTGAACAAATGGCAACTTTTACACAGATATACAAATCCTGCCAAGGAGCGCTATAATTACCTCTTCAGTGCTGGGACTGAGCAACTGTCAAGATGCATGAAGTTTATCCATTCCCCACATTAGGTCTTTTATAGGGGTATTCTTTCTTTTTTATTTCTATTATAGTAGTTCTTAAAGACCTGATTCATGATTTTAAATTAGATCTAGGCACTGTATACAGAATACAAAGCTGTCTCTTCTCCCTACACCTAACCACCTACGGGAACTTTGAAGTTAACTGCTATTTCCCTGTCATCTGACACTTTCTCCACAGTCAATGGGAAGCATGGAAAGTGATGTAGAAACCACCTGTCAGCAAAAGTTGCTTAATCCAGTACTAGAATAAAGAAAAATCCCTGTTTAGGTCTGCAGTGAGGATGTCTGAGCTGTACTGCAGGTCCCAGCATATATTCAATAGTACTCCAGAGATTTCCCTTTCTCTAGCTCCTTGCATCCATGCATCTTTGAGTGCACTCTGGATGGAAATATGAAAGTGAAATGAGTGTGGAGGATGCTTAAGGCATCCATCCTGTAGCAGAGAGGAGACTTCATCCCAGAGTGTAAAAGATTTCTCAACTAGGATTAGAAGTCAGGGATGTCTCTATTATTGGGGCTCAACTCAAGACCTCTTAAAAGGAGCCTGATTTTCAAAACATGCTGAGAACTGGTCCTCTGAAAATCAGCCTCGACATCTCAAGCAAGCAGCTCCTCACACTTACTAGGGGAAATAGCTTTCCCTATGTAAATAATTCAGATGGGTTCAGTAGAACTATTCACCTGTGTTTAAGGCTATATATATGTCTAACCACCCAAGCAACAGCTGATATCCAGAATGTTTGTCCAAATTAATATTTAAGAGAAACAAAACAAAACAAAAAAGAATGGAAAGGAGAGATGATAGCCTGTAACTGTGTTTCTTTGACTCACCTCTGAGTCTCTGGCATGCTTTTTATCTGCAAAGAGTTTGATCCTGGTCAACTCTTAAAGGAAAAAAAAAATTGCTGACTAAGCCTATTTCTGTTAAAACAAAGACCCACTCTCCATCTCAGCTCATGTTCCTGTTTGATGCATCTATCTATTCTTTGAATTGAAATCTGGCATTTTAGAGTTAGAAAAGGACACTGGCACCTAGTTTCATGGCCAAAATGTAGATTTCCTGGAAAAATTTCACAAGGACCTAAAAGTGACTTGAGGAGCCTAAGTCCATCGACAGGCAATGATGCTTGATTTATGTTTAGCACTGCTTGAAGGGCCAAAGCCTGTTATCTGCACTCCAGAAAGAGACTCGCTGATATAAAGAATGGTGCCAGCACACCACTAAGAAACCAGTTTGACCCCCTAGGAGCTCTGTCTGTGGATACACGAATGTGTGCACAGTGGGTACACAACATATCCCTCTGGGAAAGAAGTAAAGGAGGGGTAGGATGATACAATGAGGGTGCAAAAGAACGGCAGGAAGCAAGGTGAAATGTTTGGCTACAGAACTATGACCCATCTCTTCTACTCATTGGGCCTTGAATTTAATACTGGCATTATGAGACCACTACTAAATACTGTGCAATGGCAGATAACACACTACCGCTTTAGAAACATGCATTAAGGCTCATAACGTTTATTAGACTGACTCAAATAGTTGGAAAAATTCTGTCGAGTTGGTCTAAGAAAAGAGATCAGATTTACCTAAGAACCTTGTCTGCTTATGTCCTTAGACTAACACAGCTACAACCTATACCCCTTAAGCCTCATAATGCCCCTTTACAGCAGATGTGATTTTCCCAGATGTAAGGCTGGTTAACCTGCAGCACTGAAAGGGTGAAGTGGACTTGTTTCAGAGCCATGAGTCCCACTTCTCAGTCCAGCGCACTAACCATTAAAGAGCATTTCCTTTGTTTTATGTTTCCCATTGGCATTCGCCATTCCACAGTTAACATTTGGTTATGCTTGACAGCGTTTTAAGCAAAGCAAATGTAAAATGGTGTCTTTTTACACGGAGACGGCTATTTTACATTCTTTTTGCAAGGGGAGGAGAAGATGGGGGTGGCTGGAAGTCTCCTAAGGATAATTAACTCAGTCAAGGTTATGCTCTGGGACATCTGTTTTTTGTATTCTTTGGCAGGCAGAGGGAGAGAGGTCATGGGTCACCTTCTCCCGAGAGCTTGAATGCTTCAAGTGACCAAGCCCCAGCCCCCGGTGCATGCCGCCTGCAGCCCGCTGCCTTCCTCTTCTCTGTGATTTCAGGAATTTGGTTGCAAGGCGAAAGCGTCGCGGATAAAAAATGTGAGCGCACAATCAGCTCCCACAGGGACGAGCTAGCTGTGTTCAAAACAAAGAGGTCAGTGGTGCCTATCCATATAAATGCAGTGCTACAGCAGTCCTCTCTAATTGAAATCACATGCGTTTGGGCCTGAGGTTTCCATAAGACTCCTGCACAGAAATAAATAAAATACAAGGGAGGGAACACACATATTGCTGAGTTTCCAAACGATGACGCGAGGCATCTGGAATCAGAACCGCTGCAGAGCTAATGAGGTCCAAGCCAAACTGAAAATAAGTGTTTCATGGAGGAAAGCATTCATTTTTAAAAGCTAGCAGGGACTAAAGCGGGGAAAGCAGGAGGGGCTGAAGTCTGGCTGGCGCTGGGCCGGCTCATGCCAAAAGAAATACCACCAGCTGCAGGAGCCTGGGCGGGAGTTCATAGATTCATACAGATTCATAGATGTTAGGGTCGGAAGGGACCTCAACAGATCATCGAGTCTGACCCCCTGCATAAGCAGGAAAGAG
>NW_005841952.1:2079840-2105894 GCF_000455745.1 Alligator sinensis
TTGGAGTCCACTAGGACTCCAAGATCCCTTTCCACTTCCGTGCCACCCAGCAGGTCATTCCCTAGGCTGTAGGTGTGCTGGACATTTTTCCTCCCTAGGTGCAGCACTCTGCATTTCTCCTTGTTGAACTGCATTCTGTTGTTTTCTGCCCACTTGTCCAACCTGTCCAGGTCTGCTTGCAGCTGTTCCCTGCCCTCCGGCGTGTCCACATCTCTCCATAGCCTTGTGTCATCTGCAAACTTGGACAGAGTACACTTCACTCCCTCGTCCAAGTCACCGATGAAGACATTAAAGAGTATCGGTCCAAGGACCGAACCCTGCGGGACCCCACTGCCCACACCCTTCCAGGTCGAAGCCGACCCATCCACCACGACTCTCTGGGTGCGACCCTCCAGCCAATTCGCCACCCACCGGACTGTGTAGTCATCCAAGTCACAGCCTCTTAACTTGTTCACCAGTATGGGGTGGGATACCGTATCGAAGGCCTTCCTGAAGTCTAAATATACAACATCCACCCCTCCTCCTGTGTCCAGGCGTTTCGTAACCTGGTCATAAAAAGAAACTAGATTGGTCAGGCACGATCTGCCTGCCACGAACCCGTGCTGGTTTCCCCTCAGCATAATTTGTCCTGCCGGGCTCATCGGGGGGACAAATTAGGAGTTGGCCATCCTTGTACTGGCTCCTCCAAACATGTTACAGAAAAGCTGCTCCTTCGGCTTTCAGTGACAAGAGTCAGACGGGGCATTATGGAGACAGCACTGTTATCAGCAGGGCTTCCTCTGCATGCGAACATGCAAATGCTCCTGGGGTACAGCAGCCTGGGAGCTGTCCCTGTGCAGGTTATTCCTCCTCGTGGCAAGAAGAGCTCACGTAACTGGATGCGGTACTCAGAGATCAAAGGTGGCCATGCACTAAGGTCTTCTTCTTGCCAGTGGCTCCAAGAGCAAAGCCCCACAGCCTCTTGCTGAAGTTGCTGGGGCTGTGCACAGACATATAGTCCAGGGCACCAACGTATCTCTGGCAACAATGAGTGAAATCTCAGGTCTAATGAAATCAATGGGAGATTTATCACTGACTTGTTCTGATTACAGGATAGTAGGGTTGGAAGGGGCCTCAGGGACCATCTAGGCCAACTCCTCACTCAAGGCAGGATTGTGCATGGCTAACACATCCCAGTCAAGTGTCTATCTAACCTGTTATTAGAGCCAGGATGCTGGAAGACGACACTGAATCAAGCCCTTATTTTGGTAGGGATTCTGCAGAGGCAACCAATGTCTAGGCACTGGGATTATTACTTATTCTTCTTTACATTTTTCTTGACAGTCAATATTTAGATCCAGGAGGAAGTACCAGATTTACAGCCCTGGAGACCACAGCGAACATAAACCAAGATACCAGAGCTGTGTCTTTTGATTGTAATGGTTCGCAGGATGTTTATGCAATGAAAGGTGTGAGGTCCCTAGGTCTTTAGCTAAGATCCCAGGCATTTTATCAGGAAGAGTCCAGGTATCCCTGTTTACAACAGATTAACTACTGGAGACCTTAGCTGGCTGCAGACTATATGTAGTAGATTTGTACAGGAGATAGTCAGTACCTATCACAGATATGTCTGGGGTTTTAAATTCCCAAGGCCGCCTCGGATGCTATCTCGGGCTGTGCGAACGTATCTGGGGCACTTTGCTGAGGAAGAGAGAAAATGAAACGGGTCATCATGAAAATATGAGCTACTTTGCTGCCTTTTCTTAACCAAATACTTCTCGCTTCAAAACAAGGTAAAAAATGTTAGAGAAAGTTGATGAGGAAGGTGTTAAATAATAATGCTTTATATTTTTATGGTTTCTTTCATGTGTGCAAACAAGATCACCATAAACTGCAACAAACTGCTCAGAACATCCTGATTTAAGGATTGTGAAAGGGAGGCTAAGAGGTGAGTGAGGTGGCTTGTTTGAGCTACACACAGAATCAGGGGCAGGATGAAAAATTAAGGGTGAAATCCTGGGTTTACTGACATCAATAAAAAAAAACCTTGAATTGATTTCAATGGAGGCAGGAGTCCATTTTGAGTGTCCTGACTCCCATGACCCTGCTATAACAACTAGAATACATCACCTCGTTATTTGTACAATAGAGGCATACAGAAGCCATCCAGATTGGGCCTCCAAGGTGCTAGGAGCTGTACAAATCCACACAGTGAAATGCTGGCATCATTGAAATCACTGGCAGTTTTCCCCTTCATTTCAATGAAGCAAGGCTTTCATCCACAGTAAGAGTTCAGGCCTCAAAGACCTTCTAAACAGACATGGCAGATCATAAGCCAGAGCGTAAGGATCTTCAATTCATGTAAATCAACATGAACTCAAAAGTACTATGAGGATTTACACTAGGCTAAAGATCTGGCATAAAGGTTTACCTCCTTCCAGGGCACCCAGTGGGGTAAAACTCTCCATCCACTTGCCCCAGTACAATCCCACTGACTTTGTTAGAGATGTAGCAGAGCAGCTAGGCAAAACTAGACTTGAGCTTTTGCAGAGAGCCCAATTTAAAAATGTAGGGATGCCAGTTGCTTCTCTAACTCCTACTCAACTGGGGACGGGAGCCCCTAAATGTGCACTTTCCTCATACAATCCAAGGAACCAAAAATGAGCTGAAGGTGGAGGTCAGCTGAGATACTTAGCTCTGAAAATTCAAAGCAAGGGAAGGTTTGAAAATGATTATATTTGGGAGGATGGTAAGCAAGTTACCTCAACAAACCAGCATCAAACCAAGGTTCCTGTTTCCCAAGACTTCAAACAAGCTCTCAGAAAAGTGCGGAAGAGTAATTCTGTTTTTCTTCACAGGAGCATGATTTTTTTTTTTAAGCTCACATCTGGTTGTGGGGAGAGGAAGGGAGAAGAAGATGTTCAGCAGTAAACCCAGGGCCTTTTTGCATTTTCACAATAATACACATCAAAGTCTAATAAACTTCTAGGGTACAACTTCCTCATGAACCACTTTCATGTTACCTTAGTGAAATGCTCGGTTGTGTCCCCGTGACTGTACGTAACATGGTATGACATTCCACTTACCCACTACAAGCATTGCTAATATGATACAAAAGGACTGCCTAATGTATTAACACTCTGTCACTTTTCATCCTCTCCTATTCACTCATTCTCCGACACACAGCCACAGCCTCCCTCCGGCAGAAAATGAACAACAGTAACGGCTCCAATCACCCCTTTGTCTTGCAACAAAAGATACCGGTATATCAAATCCTTGGTCATTTCTGAATGAAAAGTTGTGGCCTCATGATCTGAGCACAGGACTGGGCACCAGGAATGATCAAATCCCATTCTAGGTATAAACTCCATCTTTAAGCTGGGGACAATTTTCTTTGCCTCAGTTGCTTCACTACACAGCACGGGTGCGGTGATTAATTAGTTAGCTGATGGAAATTAATTTTGGAAAATGGAAAGTAAAGACTAGAGGCCGGATTCATGTCATTCCACTGTCTGCAGTCAAGTTCCTCCTAATTCATACCAGTGAAAGTAATAGGAGGATCAGGCCTTAGTAATCTCCTTAGTATTATTTAATACCCTTTTTGACATCTCTCCAAAGATTTGGCTGAGCTGAAAGCCAGTGGCAAGCAGGCACTTAGAAATCTGGGTTGTAAATTGAGCTTACTACATATCCCCCCTCAGCCGTTC
The DNA here is from genome assembly GCF_000455745.1 of Alligator sinensis. Classification (NCBI taxonomy): domain Eukaryota; kingdom Metazoa; phylum Chordata; order Crocodylia; family Alligatoridae; genus Alligator; species Alligator sinensis. Next base: position 2,083,527 of record NW_005841952.1, read on the forward strand.
CAGCGCTCTTTCCGCTGCTGCGGGGAGTTAAGGCATTGCTACACATTCACTGATGTCTCCCACCAGACAAGAGGTAAAGCTCCATAAATCATGCTGTCTGAACCACAGCTCCAGCCCGAGTCAGGCAAGGAGGAATGTAAACCCTGCTGTATACAGTGGAAGATAAACAGACGTATTGGATTTAAGTAACTGGGCATTTTTGCTACCACCCAGGCTCAAAAGAGCTACCAAAGCCTTTTTTGTGTCATGGCATGGAGAAGAATACTAATCTTGCATTTCTAGAAGGCGCTGTGTCTGGAAGGATCCTATGGCTCTCAAATTTATAAACTGGAGGCCAAAACCTGCCCTTTTTAGACACACGACAATGCCCACTGACTTCCAAAAAGCCGACTGATAGGAGATAGGCAAGCATCATTCAGCAGGACTCTTCTCCACCACGGAAAGGAAGTCACCTCCGAGGCGGGGCAGAGCAGCTGTTTTAACTGCAGGCATTACCAGTGCCTTTGAAGTCTGTAAAGAGACTGAACGGTTCCAGCTCAGAGATTACAAGACAAAAGAACTGCAGAGAGCTAAAGAAATGGCAAATATTAAAGTGACAGATGTGTTTGGCCAAGTAGCATACATTGATTAGAAATATTCTTCCTTTAAAACAAGTACACTGCATGAATGGCTGAATGGATCTGTGCAGCACTACAGCCCATATTCAAACACACATCACACGGGCACAAAGCAGTCGGAAAAGGATTCTGTTTCCAACAGGACTAAAATTTACCATTTGAGCACAAAATCCCCAGAGGCAAATCAGCTTGGCTCCATGGACCTCGGTGAAATTGCACCAGTTTATATCAGGAGAGGATCTGGAAGTAAATCCACATCTGCACAGCAATGTTTTATCAGTCTGGGTTTTTTTGTGCTCTGAGGGCATCAATTGAACTATATCACAGTGAAATGCATCCACCCCTCTTTAGCTTGAAGTACTTTCTTAATCATTGCATCTATTCTGTTTAGCGCTTGTTTAAATGAACAGTTCTGCATTTGGGGCCAATATCCCAGGATGCAATGTTCTGCTATTCAGACTGCTGCCATGGAGCAAGGAGGACCAAGCCTGAGTACTGTGATCAAGGCAGTCATTAATATGGACTGGATATCACATGTGTATTTGAAGGCATGCAGGAAGATGGATTTGGCTCTGGAAGTTCACAAGGCTTTCCTGTAAGGTTATGGGTAATGGATGAGGAGGAGGGGGAGTAGGACAATGAAACAGAGATGTTACCTCTGCCAGGCATTTATCTGGAGCGGCTTTACACAACAGAATACTGCTTCTGGGCTCAGCCATCTCACAGTGCAGCTTAGATAATTTATTCCAATTTTTAATTGTTACATTTTTGTCATGTTGCATTTTATTTACTTAGATTGGGGGCTGGAGTAGCGCGGGCACTAAGGCAAATGGTTGATAGCCCATAAGTTCAAGGCCACAGCAGCAACGTTCATGGTTCAACATTCATCTGCAAATTCTGTTAAATACCTTGTCTCACCGACACAAGAAAGGAATAGGGGCTGGTGGGATGAAGTAGTGCTGCAGAACAGAGGTGACCAGAAACAATGGTAGAAAGTCAAGTTGTGGGCTGCCATTTCCCTAGAGATGCATGCAGAGCTCGCCCCTGCAGAGAAGTCTCCTTCGCATGGAGAAGTGTGCTGAGACCACCATCCTGAAGCTCAGCACCCCCAGTTGCTACCAGTCAGCTGCTAACCACCTTTGTGCTCAGGGAGGTTTGTGATGCTGGGAGCCAGGTGCTCGTGTGCCCCGTCACAAAGCTGGGCGATGCACAGGGGGTTTTTGCTAGCCGTTCCTGAATTATGTAGGGCTGAAGATGAGACATGCGTGCCTATCCTTTGCTTTCTCTGGCAAGCCAAAGACTTTATCAGCAAGAAGTGTATTTCTCCATTACATTTCAAGGTCTTATTGAACACCATGGAAAATCCACCAGTATGATAAGTAAGGTCAGCTGGCATGGGCCAGGATGCTGGGATATTTAGAATTATAGCCTTGTTTTCTGAGATAAGCAAGAGGGAACTTGCTGCCCAGAGCGCTGCGAACGTCACTGGAACTGCGATTCCTCCCATCACTCTGGGAGACCCAGCGTATCTGCTACCTCCCTGGCTTATGGAGCATTTTACTGCTTGCTTGGGCAAGAGCACATGCTACTACAGCTGCAGGAGCTGCTGCCAGAGTATGGAGAGCTCCTAGTTACGCTACCATTAAACCTTACGCGTCAGGGCTCGAGCCTCTTTCCGACTAGCTGATATCAGCATGAGACCTATCTGGAGAGCAGATTATCCCACATCCGCCCATTGCAGGGTTTTTATGCCATCCCCTTGATCACATACATATTTTTTGCATGGTCTGAAGTGTGGGCCACTATCCAATCCCAAAGGCTGCCTGAGCTTACGGCCGCTGCTGGGGGAAGCCCCGATCAAGAAGATACACACATGCCGTGCCTGCCAAACATGCCCGTGACCTTTGCACAAAAGAGGAATCCATTTCTCACTTGGCATGCATCCTAGTTTCAAAGTGAGGGATGCCCTAAGTATGGCTGAAGAGGCAGAGCCCTTTCCACAAGGAAGCTTCTTGGTATCGATGTCCTGACAGTAAGAGAGCTGTGCCAGAGAGCTCCAGTACCTCGCTGATCTCTGGTGAGCATGAATACTGTTTCCAAGAAGCTGAATGGAAGACAAATCCGGCATTCAGGCAACAATTGAGCCAATGTACTAATTGGATGTGAAAAGGTCAGGCATATTATCAAGGAACATACTGTAAAGGTCAGGTGGAGTATATACAGCCAAGCCTGGAAGGAATGGGTAACACCCGTTCATGTCCAGCTAAAACTCATCTCTGCACGTTCACCTCCCTTTTGCTGCACAGAAAGGAGCTGATGACAATGTTAACCCACATAAATGTGTAGGTTATTAACTGTTATTAATTAAACTTTCCCCTTCTTCTCATCCAGTCCCTGGGAAAGTCTTTACATCAGCTTGTCAGAACGACTCCCTCAATTCAACAGCTGGGTACATCAAGAAGGGCCTCGAGTATTAGTGTAAGTGGGAGACCAGGAGGAATGACGTGTTTGCAAAGGAAAACCAGGGATCTCTCTGCAATTTGATGAAGCAAAGTGAATTCTCCTCATTCCAGGAGCAGAGGGAAGAATAAATGATTGCCCTGTGCTATGAATTACTATGTGATATTGTATTTGTTACTCTGGATGTTCAGTTTGCTGGGCCCAGAACATAATTACTCTGCACTTTCTCTATCCCGTTTTAGCCCCACTGCTTGTGGCTCAACAGATATAATGGCCTGGATGCACGGGTCCAGCTGAGCTCTGCTGGGAGCACGACCTGAGGAATTGGAGGAGTGCACCTCTGTGCCACCTTTACATTCACCTGCTGTTGGGACCAACGGGCACCATTTATTTTATAGCACCCAGGGTGAATTCCTGGTAGCTTGGCTTTACCGCAGCCCCACTGCCAGGGAATCCCAGGCAAGGAGCTACTAAGGCCTTCTCACTCGTGGGGACCTTGTGGATTCAGTGAATTTAGAAGCTGATTTGGGACCCACTGAGGGAGGAGGAGGGACATGTTCTGTAGAATGAGTCAAAGTAGTTTTTACTAATATTAACTACATACAGAGACAGCTCCTCTTAAGCAACTTGACTCAAGGTCCCTATAACTGTTAAAAAGTGTAACAAGACAGGCGCTGGCTTTTCCCACAAGGAGCTCTTTGTAACCCGCCGTCTGCCACAGTTAAACTCCAAACTTTTCACTGAGCAAGCTCTCAAAGTCCCCTAAAAATGGAGAGAAACCACCAGGACCCAAGACCTCAGTCTCTTCCCAGCCTGTGAACCGCTGTCACTCAGTGCCTCCCTTGTCTGATGCTGTGATGTTGACCTGGACTGCACTGGGATTAGAGAGCAGTGAAAAGCTCTGTATGCAAATACATTCCTGAAATCCCTAAGGCACATGCAATGGCTTAAGCTCTTATCACATCGGAGGGAGACAGGAGTCAGAAGTCTCCAGCTAGGTTGTGAACTGGAGGATAGTTTAACATTAAAGCGATGTATTCTGGCCTGCATCATCCCCAAAAAATCCATGGATGTTTCTGCTTCAAACAACCTCCTTTGGGGTCCTTGTGGACCTCAGCTATATTCATGTCTCCCTGCAGTGTGTACAGCATACATGGGACTGAAATACCAGGGCAAGATGAATGGGCAGATGCAGCACAACTGTGCCTCTTGAGAAAGCACTGCCTAGAAGCAGACAGGGTACACAAAGGCAGCTGTATGCCCCCTTTCCATCATGCAGATTTGGGACTACTGCAGAGGGTGATAGAAACCCTGGTACATGTCAAAGCAGTCAGCCAAGGCTGCTTTAACATGCAGCAGCCTCCCCAGGGCAGGCTCCAGGCAGCACTGCAGCCCAGCACACGTGCAGGATGAGTCTGTCCCCAGCCCTGGCATGCCCTCAACTCTGGGGCATCCTAGGGGCACTGATATGCTCACACTGGCCCTGCCCTGCTCCTGCCTCAAGAGCATCCTTTCTCAAGTCATCGCAGCTCCTTCCCCATCACGATGAGCCACCAGAGTAACAGATAGGCGAGAGGGCTTAGATTTGGCCTCTGGGGTTATTTTGTCTCTGTCAGTCACTCTTTGTTTTACAGAGGATGAGAGAGATGCAGTTAGCCATGCTAGTGTGAAGCCAAGTGGAAGGCAGAGTAGATTTTCACCTTCTGGACTAACCAAAGTATGTGTGTGTGTGTATCTATCTATCTATCTATGCAGCACAAGCTCTGAACCTCACATCATTAGAGAATGAAACAATGACTTGCTGGAAGTCACACAGTGGGTCAGGGACAGAGCTGGGACCTAAGCATTAACCTCCTAACTCCTCTGCTATGACCACTAAAACCTGTCTCATCTTCCCTCCCTACTGTATCATCTGGGGAAGAAAAGGTTTTGCCAGGGAAGTTTTACAAGGAAAGTTTTGTCCGTCTCCCATCTCTTTAAAAAGAGGGAAGGAAAGAGCTGCTGCCTGAGATACCACACGGGCCCCACAGTTGCATCTCAGTGGCTGTGATGTGCAAACTGTATATGCAGCTGCTGGACAGGGGACCCTTTTAAGTGATTAAGCCCATTGTAATGTCTGTCAGCCATCTGTCAGATGCATTTACACTATTAACACAACCCCCAGCTAATCTAGCTTGTGTGGTCTGAGGGGAAGAGCTGAGCAAATAAAGTATAGGATGAATTTCACCTCTTTTTCTGCTGACTGAGTCAGTGGGAGCAAGTCGCACTTTCCTCCAACTCATTCATTGGTCTGTTATCAGCTCATTTCTTATTGCTTATTTATCTATATTTATTTCATTATGAACTTAATTATTAATATGTATGTGCTAGCATATTTTGTTTTTACTCCATAAGACATTCAATAAAAGCAACAAACCCAAATTAAACCCTTCCAAGCTTTGTTGCTTAGTGCACAGCTGGGATTAGAGAGTTATTTCACCCAGCAATGTTTCTTCATGTGATATGCTTGAAAGTAAAGGTTCATGGGAGTTTAAAATTAATTTTCCACCAATATTCACTTTGGCACCATTAAAATTCAGGAAAGAAGACCTCAATCACTGGGATGTTCCTAGGAAGTGACCCAAAAGGGGCCCTAGCTCTTTTAAAATAAAAAAAACATAAAAAATATACCCAATAGTATTTGTAGAACAGGTTTATATTATATTTATATTATTCAATACCCCTCTAGCCTAGGGAAATAGAGTGAGTGGTTGGGAATCAAATTTTCTGGGCTTGTTTCTAGTTCTTAGGAAAGGCAAGAATTTCTGTGGATGATCTCTTTTATTGGTCCAGCTGCTTAGTTTGGAGAGAGGTAAAAAAAAAAAGAAAGCAGGCACAGCAAGCATATCTCAACGAGGCAGTTGGTTCAGTAAAATATATCACCCACAAAAATCTTCATCTCTTATATTTCTTGGACTCGCATGGCTACAACTTCACTCCAAAACTTCCTAGCTCTTCAGCAGTTCCTTTTAGTGCTAGATTTTGGGAGAAATATGCACCAGTGCTGATTAGGATAGTTTTTCCTCCAGATTATTTGGACAAATGGAAACCATTGTGTCAATATTACTGACACTGTCAGTGAAAAGTTCTGACTTCGCCTGGATGGTCCCCAAACAGCCACCCATGGGAAAAAAAAGAATTGGTCGCAAACTGGTACCCAGAATCATTTTGGATAAACCTCTGCAATAATCTTAGCCGCCCACGGCTTTGTTTCCCGATGACTAAGCAGACGTGCGTAATGGTAGCTGTGACATTTTTTGTGATATTTTTGCCTTGTGGAAAACCCATTTTTCAGTCAAGCAAATGAGTGATGAAAGATTCCTAACAGCCCTAGAGCTATTAATTTTATCTTGGACCTGCTGCAAGTGCACACCAGTCCCTTCGCCAGGGACTGCAGGGGAAGGTGGATCTTCTGCACCTCTGAAATCCAAGCACAGCTATTGCAAGTCAGGCAGCCAAAATCTAGGCCTTAACTGCTCTATGCCTCAGTTTACCCACTCACAAAACAGAAAATAAGAAACGACCTGTTCTACAGGTGCTGGGAGATTCACAGATTGTAAGGGGCTGGAAGCGACCTTGCAAGATCATTGGGTCCAGCCCCCAATGATCTTTGCTATCTCCGAGTAAGAAGCACCAGAGGACTTTATAACATAGGAAAGTTTGTACTGAATACAATTTTCTCTTCTATTTATTTGCCTTGTCTTTGGTCTAGGGACTTAAGAAGGCAACATCTGTCCAGTGGCCACCAACTAACTAACTGCTAGCAGCAAAAGCAACAAGCAACCAGCTCAAACTGCCTTAAAGTTACCGTACTCCATGTAGTACCACTGTCATATAACCTGTACACACTGCACCGGTAAAAAAGCCAACAACATGGTGCTTTTATCAATTCTTTCATTCTGAGGGCTCGATGTGCTTTTTATGGCCATTTGTTAAATGAGCTTCACATCCTCCCCTGTGAAGTTGGTAAGTAGCATTGTAGAGTGAGGAAGCAGACACAGAGGGATTCATTCATCTATGGTTTAACTACTTGGCCCTTCCCTCAAGGAGAAACTGGCCTTTCCCAAGGTCACAAGGAGTCTGCAGAGGGGATGTGCATAGAATAGGCAAGTCTTGGGGGCCAGCACTCCTCCTTGCAAGATACTTGGACTCCCATGGACTTCAATGGGAGTTACAGGTGTCCTGAAGATGAAGTGCATTTTCAGGCCTGTGCTCTAACCATCAGCTGAGGCTCCTTCTAACTAACAGAAGTCACCCTGCAGGACGGTCCCTTTGCTCAGTTATAAAACAGCAGTTATGTCAGCCTGGCATCCAAAGAGGCCAACTCAATTGCTAAACCAAATCATTGCCCTGCACCCACTCTGGTGGCTCTTTCAATAAATAGAAGTTGCATCCTGCTTGGGCTGTGCTGCCTAGACTGAAAGCCGCTCAGCTCAGCACAGCTTGCCGCTCTGTTAGCTGGTTCCAAGCAGGCTGGAAATCAAAGCCGGCGCGGTGCAGCCACCGTGAGAAGGTGCTGACTTCAGCTCATACATCTGAGACCCCACAAACCTCATGTTATCAAAAGAGGAAGTGGGAAACTGTTACACTCAAAACAAGAAAATGCTGCTTCTCTGGCTCCCTCCCCTTGCAGAAGCAGATCTCCTCCTGGGAAGAGCAAAATACCACCACTGCCACCGGGCTCTCATCTTGCAAGGGAAACAGGATCTGGTGACCAAGTAAAACACGTCCCTGAAGATCTCAGCTTGGCTATGAAGTTCAGGTGCTGTTTTGCTGGGCCCTCTCCATAGAGTAAAGAAGCTCCAGGCCCTACAGAGGAAGATTGCCAGGTTTCTTCTCCTGCACAGCTGGTGCCTAATTAATAGCCCTGCACAGTGATGTGAAGCCCTCTGCTCAGCCTTGCACCATCATTTTGAAAACTAAGCACTGGGCATACAGAAACCCACATTTACTGTGGTGAGGGGGGCAAAAGCAACAAATATTTTCCTACCATTGTTTTTCAAATAGAAAAAGCTCTCCATGCTGAAGGAGAAGACTTTTGTTGGGCTGCTTCTACCCCATGCCCAGAAGAGGCACAGCACAGCCAATGGCACCACAAACTTTCCAGTCCTGCCCCATCAGCCCTGCTCTGTTAGGGACTGACTCTAGCCATCCCTAACTTTCATTGAATCCTTGACCATCCCTAAGTTGAAAGTCCCAAACAGGATCTCTCAGTCCCAGGTACAGTGATGGCTTTGAAACGTGGACACGAGTCCATCTTGCACCGAACAGAGGAGACAATACCAAGCTCACAGGAGCCACCAAACAGCTGTTAGATGGGAATTGCTTCTGGCCATTCATGACCAGCATTATTTACTGAGCTATGCTGATTTACACCTGCCGACTTTCTCAGCCTTGCATCCCAACTGGTTACTTGGGGGTGGGAAACCCACTGCCTCATTGCATCTCAATTCAGAAGAACTTCATGCGCTGGGCAGCACGAGCAGCCCCAGGGCCGGCAGGACCTGAAGTTTTTCTCGAGTTAGCCTCACACTTTGTATTCAAGTCAGCGGAAGTGATTTGAGTTTCTGGAGCTTCAGAGCTGGGCAATAGGCTCTGAAAAGGCAGGTTCTTCCAGGAGGACATCCCAGCAGAATCAAGCCATACTAGGGGTGCACTCTTACCCTAGGTACCAGACATAGAGGGCAACACTGAGGCAGTTTATATTCTTGTATACCTTCATTTTATTTTATGCTATAGCTGAGGATTGAAAGGTGTTTAACAGGCAGTAGTTAAATTTCCAAACCACATTTTTATGAGTACATCCTTGCTCCCAGTCTCCTGAGGAGCTAATGTCTTTTACGGAGTGGGAAACGGAAGGAGTGAGTTGCTCAAGGCTGTATAGGAAAACTGTAGCAGAGCCAGAAATAAAACTCAGGAGTCCTGATTCCCATTCCTTCTACTTTAACCACCAGAAAACTCTCCTGCACGCAAATCAATAGGAGTGACTAAGTCTTGCGTGACTCAGAAACCACAGAGGTAAGGGCCATAACGTGCCAGTTATTTTAATCATTGGGGCGTAGGGAACGCATTGCACGTGGTCTGTAACTCTTTCGTCTCCCAGAATAATCGAGCTACCCTAATCCAGGGCATGATCCCAAGAACCAAGACCTGGGTGTCATGAGACAACAAAATGAACATAAGCCACCAATGTGATGCCGTAGCTGGCAGAGCTAACCAAACACTGGCATGCATCCAACCAAGGCATCTTGAGCAAGCAAAGGATGCCATCCCCCTGCTTTACTTGGCCTCAGCGAGACCGCGGCTGGAGGACTGCATCCAGCTCTGGGCGCTGCACTTCAAGAAGGATGTGGAGAAGCTCGAGAGAGTCCAGAGGAGGGCCACGTGCATGATTAGAGGCCTGGAGACCAAGACAAATGAGGAAAGGCTGAGAGCCTGGAGAAGAGAAGAATTGGTGGGGATTTGGTGGCAGCCTATAACTATGTCAGGGGCGTACATCAGGACTTGGGGGAGCATCTATTCACCAAAGCCCCCAAGGGGGAGGACAAGAAATAATGGGCACAAGCTGATTGAAGATCATTTCAGGCTCAACATAAGGAAAAACTTCTTTACAAGCCGAGTGCCGAGAGTTTGGAACAGGCTCCCCCCAGAGGTGGTGCAGTCATCCACCCTGGTGGTCTTCAAAAAATGTCCTGACACCCATGTTGCTGGGATTATTTGATCCCAGCAGTCATTCCTGCCCATGCGCAGGGTGGGGCTGGACCAGATGATCTATAAGGTGCCTTCCCTAACGACTACGAAACTACGAACCTCTGGTGTTACCACCCGGCACTGAGGAATTCCACACCCGCGTCCCAGATCTCCTCCAACTACATGCTTCTAGCAAGAGGTATCCCAGCAGCCTGGATCACAGGCTTTCTAGCCCAAGCCCTGGCTGTGAGTCTAAGAGAAAAGGCATCCTGAAATAGCACCCTCTTTCCCAGCCCCTCCCTAAACATGGCCTTAGAGACCAGGGGGGAAAAAAAAGCAGTTACATAATAGAGGCAGAAACCAAGGGGAGGAATGAATGTCAGAACTTGCTAAAATGTGAACCCTGGAGCCTTGCGGATTCAGTCTCTAGCATCCATCAAACCTGATTAATTTTAATGTCACAACATTTTAATGTCGATTACTTTTAATGTCACTGCTTCTTTTTCACGGATGCAGCCTCATTCCAGAGCTGGTAATACATTCCCCTAAAGAAATTTTAGGTTAAAGGGAAGAAAAAAAAAAAGCAATGCATAAACAAACAGTGGCCTGATGCCTCCCTGATGTCACAAGGCTCCTGCCATGCTGAATCTGGCTGTGTTTCAAAGGGCTTTGCTCTTGAGGATTAAAGTGCTGTATCTAAGGCTTTTTGGGTTAGGGTCAGGTTGCTTCTCAGTGAAATCTGTACACATGTCTGCTTTATTGACTATGCAGCTAATTCGTCTGCTGGAGAATGCTGAATCTTCTAAATACAGAGGAGGGTTGCGGTATTTTTCTTATCTGCACTAGGGTAGAGCCCTGGGCAAGTCTCCATTGTGCTGGCTACTACCCAGACACCAGAATGAACAGTGACCCTGCCCTAAAGAGTTTACAAACTAATTACAAATTAAGACGCAGAAGTGGGAGAGAGAGAGAGAAATGAGGGATCACTTGGAAAAAAATCTGTGGGTTTAGACCTCGCACCATTTAAGGGAGATCGGGCACTGTTGAATTCAAAGGGAATTTACCACTAGCTCCAGAGCAGGGTTATAGGGCTGTCCCAAACTCGCAGCTATGCTTGCTTAGCGGATCAATTTGCACTCACAGACCCAAGACATAGGCATTTAGGTGGATTCACTTGTGCACAGATCTATGAATTCACACTGCTGGCAGTAAAATTGAGATATGGCCAAAAATCTGGTTCTTCAGGACCTGTTAAAGCAAAGTGTTGATGCACAGACCTAAGTCCCATTGGTGCTCTTGTCCGTTCCACTAGAAATACAAAATAGAGCTCGGTAGCTAATAAGGCAAGGTCTCTCTTGCTAAAATGTGCTTCAAGCTGAATTGTGAAGGTGGGTAATGAAAATGATCCATTGCCACGGCACCTGTTGAGTGACACTATCATTTTTTAACCCACCTGAATAACGTAGGTTTGCAAACTGGCCTTGAATGCAAGTTCAGCCTATATTCACAGAAGTTAGGGCTGGATATTCTCCTTGGCAAAGACTGAAAAGGAGCAGAGAGAGCGCGAGAGAAGGGAAGAGGAGAGAACAACACAGAGATACAGCAAAGAATGGAGAGATGAGTGTAACAAAATCATTTCAAAGCAAGGGGAATAAAGGAGCAGAAAAGCAGAGAGAAGAAAAATTCCAGTGAAGCTACAAGCAAGGGATTTTAATGGGTTAATGCACATGTACATCATTGACCTGCCCAGCACACAGCATGCTCTGCTTTGTGTCATAAGCCTTGTTGTGCTAATAGCTAATTGAAAGTCTTCATTAGCTCAGGCAGGGACCTGTGGCTTTTGGAGCAGAAAGATTTGGTTTATAAACTAGCTGTTGCCCTAAGGTTTCTAGTGACACCGGTGTTGTGCTGTGAGTGCAGCAACAACACACTGGACACTCCTGGGTTGAACTACAGCAGTTATTTATTATTATAATTCTCTGAGATTATATCCAGGGTGGATCTTAACAACTGCCCTCAATATATGCATGCAGATTTTATACTTGCTCTGCCTCCGACGTGACCCAGTCCAGTCCTATGGAGTGAGAGGAACCAAGAAAGCCTCTGGCTCCTCATGGCAGACACTGGAGTCCCCAGCACGGGCGACTGGTGCCTCCCAAGTCTGGGGGGCACCAGATCCCCAAGGGGGGTCCCCCAGTGGCTGATCACCAGCCGATGCAGGGGGTGGGGTGTGCGGTCTCCCAGTGGCTGAGCCAGCGGTGAAACCGGGAGTGCACGTCCAGTTTCACAGCTGGCACTTCCAAGGGGTGCACGGCCGGTCTCAGGTGGTGCACGTGCACCCACGTGCATCCCCTACACATCACCAATGGTCCCCGGTGCTGCAAAATTGCCACAAGCAAACTGAACCCTGCTTTGGCCTTCAAGGGACAGTGCAAGGAAAACACAATAAGACACAACAACTGGCATGATGCAGTGTAGCAACCACTGTGAACTTCGAAGTGGCTACAGGTTTGTTATCAATGGCACGCATGTATGTCCAATGCTCGTGTATACCTGCATGACTGGGAAAGGGTAAGAATTCTTCTCCCCCTGCAGCCGGCTAACCTGTAGCTAAGAAAGCATAACTGTTTTTAAGAAATAGACTTAGTCTAGAAAAATTTGAAATGTATGAGTTTAAAAGATGGGAAAGTAACTTTAGCCTCTGGCAAAAGCATTAAAACACAGATTCACAAAACCTCAAAACCCACAAAGTTCACCAAAAGGAAGAACAAAAAAAAAAATGAATCATCCATTTCTTTGCAACCTTCAGAAAAAGTTTTGTGTTACTTTGGGATAAGAGTTGGGCCCTTTCACCCCTTCTTATCCAGCATAGTATGTTTATTAGATGACTTAGGTGCATTATGGGAAGGAAAAAGGAGGAGAACATAAAACATATGGAAGAGAAAGAGGGGGAAAAAGTGAAGACAGAGATAGTAGAGAATATACCAAAAAAAAAAAAAAAAAGACAAAGACGTAAGGGGAGAATTCCTTCTCATCTGAAACATCAGGTACTAACTTCTGGGAATCGCACGCACCAGCCCTCAAGCATCAGTGGTCTGAAAGGCTGAACTGCACGTCTCTGTAAAGAGTACTAGGGATCACACAGGGTCCGTGTGTGGTTGGGGGAGAATGGTTTTCATTTTATCTTTATGATCTGCAGCATGCTGATTTATGTGAAGAGCCATGAGCAGGCAATTGGACTCATCATTATGAAAATAAACAGAGCAGTTTGGAGACAGACTGCAAACCATGGAGAGACTGTGGCTTCTGCTATGTTATCTTTTCGTTGCTGTTTGCTTTGGGCGCTGTTGATCTTGGGGGGAAAAAAAACAGTTGCCCAGTGTGGATTTCAGTTCTCTCTCTGACAATGCTCACTCTGTACTGCTGCCCCTCTGTATCCCAGGGGGGCCAGTGTTGTGCTTTTATTGATTATATATTAATTGGGACAACTGAGGTTGTACCAAATTTCTAAGTACTCAGCATCTGCAATGCCAATGGAGATTTAATGGAGTTCAGCACCTCTTGGTACATAGTTTTGTGTAAGGACGTGGCCTCTGGCCTATAGAAAATAAGAGCAGGCACAGGAATAGGATGGGAAGCACAAGCAAATGTCACTGAGGCAGGCAGAGTTACTCATAGCAACAAAAACCAGACAGAAGAGGTCATGTCCTTCCTAAAGGGAATGAGGAAAAGGACAAGAGAGACAATAAGGCTAGGGACAGACATTCAAAAAAAGCCTGAGCCAGAATTGATTCAACCTTTGCAGGTTAGTCTAACCTGGCTAGGCTGAACCAGTTTGTAACTGGACGGACAATCCCTCCAGGCTGAGGAAATGCAGGCACATGTCTGCAGTGGCTCAGGCTAGAAGCCGGGGCGGTGGGGGGTGCTAGAGCCGCCCTCCCTTCCCTTGCACACTGCTGAGCTGAGGGGGGCATAGCCAGGCCCTGACAGGATGCTCTCATTAGGGAGGTCTGCCTGCACCATCCCAGACTTTCCCTCACTGGCTGCTCAAGGCTCATGGGCTGCTCAGGGGGCAGGAGTGTTGCTACCCCCCAGCCACAGGCTAGCACTCTGAGGCAAGGGGGTTGGGGTGCAGTGCATACGTCTGTGGATGATACAGAGATTTTCAACCTCCCTCTCCCTGCTTCTTTATAATGTTTACAGAAAACTGATAGGCAAGCAAGCCAGCAGGAGGGTGATAACAGTGTTTATCACCTCATCAGCAAAACAACAGGCTCTCTCCATTAGTTCAAACTCTTCTTAAACAACTTACCAGCTGACCTGTTGATTAGCTCCAAATAGCCCTAAGTGGTCACTGTTCTATCTGCCTGTCCTAATGAAACTGGAGAGAGACACACACACATACACCTCTCAGCATTAGCTAGCATACTATGTGCTTACAGTCCATGGGGCTGGGGTCTGTGCTGTAGGAGATGGGAGGGAGGGATTTCTGCTTAAGCAGAGAGGGAGGAGTAGGGCAGGGGGAAGCCAGGCAGACCCTGATGTACCTGCAGTCTGTGCAAGAGCTCCAGTCAGGGAGCAGAGGGGAGGAGCCAGCTCTGCTGTGGAACAAAGAGCCCCATCCAGCCCAGATAGTATGCCAGGATGCTGGGGGTGTCCGGATTATCTTAAACAAGCAAGGGGTTTGGAACAGACATTGCATAAACCAGTTTGACCCAAATCAGCTAAGTCTGATATTACATTCAACCAAATTTATCTCGAACCACTTTCAGCCATTTTCAAACTGGCTTATGTGCACCAAGCATCTGTTTGGCTACAGGTTTAAGCCAGTTTCTGGTCACTTAAACCAGGTTGTGTGTAATGTCTGTCCCTAGCCTAATAGGCTGGTGGAGCCTACCTAGAATGCTCTTTGGGAGGTGTTGGTCTGGTTCATACAAGACATTGTTGAGTCAAGACTGGCAACACATTTCTGACTTTGGTTATAACAGTTATTGGTACCTCTGTTGAGAGAAGATCTAGAGTGTGGGCAGAGCAGTTGTGAAGAAAGAATTTTATCACTGATTTTTTTTTTGGGGGGGGGGGGGCGCGGTGGGCAGATTAATCGGCCCAAAGAAGTGAACAAGTCTGGGCTTCACACACACTGTACCACATGAGCTATGTTTGCAGAACAGCTGGCAAGTCCATGTCTTCCCTTGAGGTCAGAAGAGGTGGGCTGAGTTAAACCATACATTAACAAAGTGATTTCCCACGCGCATTTATTCATCTACCTTGGGTTTGTAAACAGCCACTATCTCTGCACACTGGAGGCTTCCTGAAGAGCGCTGTGTAACCTCATATGGCTTTGGGTATTGTGGCAAAGTGGGGGTCCCTGACTAGCCACAGGGTTAGTTTCCCCACCTGCCTCTGGGCACGCTGCCCACCTGTCTGTCTCTCTTGCCACACCCTGATGGAATATAATTGAGTATTAATTGGGTAGGAAGCTGCCCATGATAAGCCCCCCACAATATCAGGGTATATCTGTGGCTCTGTTTCATCCCTACACTGTGGCCCAAGCCTTGCAGATGACATCTCAGGCAGTCAACTCAACCACCCCCCTTGGCCATTAACTGTGGCCCCTTTCATGGGATCTTTGGCTTCCGTATAAGCCCTGGCCCCATCTCAGGCCAGTCAGGACCCTGAGCTTCTTTGCTCAATACGAGCATCCCTTGTTGTGGGCCTCTGGCCCTTTTGACCCTTCTAGTCCTGGCACCAGCAATGACCAGTCAAGTCCCTTGGTTGGATCTACACCTCCTGCCTGCCCTCAGGGATCAGGGTCCCCCATTCCCAGCTCAGGTGCTTCATGAAGCATGCCTGGCCCCACAGGGACACACAGCCCAGCTGGCTCAGGCACTTCCTGAAGCTTACCTGGCCTTCCCTGGATCAGATGGTTCAAGTAGCACACCCAAAGATGAGGGCTGGGGTTAAGGTGCCCCAACCCACCTTTCACCAGGATGGGAACTAGCCTGGCATTTCCTGGAGGCTCCTGGACCACTGGGAGCCCCACCAGGCCACCCACTCCCAGCAGGTTGCAGTTTTAGGTCATGCCCAGGCCCAGGAGCCTCCAAACCATCCCCTACAGCTCCTGCCCTTACCTTCAAGATGCTGCATTCAGCCTAGCAACCAGACAATGTTACTACCTGGTCTGCCAGCAGCCAACTGCCCTGTTTATATAGACAACCAGGGATCTAAAATGGCCGCTGCAATCAAGCACCTGCTGGCTGCTTGGCTCAGCCCTTAAAGTGGCAGCACCAACAGTGCCCTGCCACAGGCATGATTCAGAAAAAAATTAATTCCATTCATAATTTTAACCTTGTGAGTGCTATAACTTCAATGAAATGACTTACATGCTTAAAGTCACGTGGGGACATAATCATGTTGTTGAATCAGGGCCACAATCAATAAAACGGTGATGATAAATGAAAGGCAATGGCAGTCAGAGATTCTCAAGCTAGAATGAACTATTCTGGTCTTTGAGCTCCAATCTACTAATACAGGATGGAGGAAATGTCAACCAGTCGTTCCTGCCTTGACTCCATAACTTCTGGTTAGGTCTCTCAGAACAGAGCCATGCTTGACTCAAGGAGTTAAAGCGATGGAGAATCTACCACAACCTGGATAAAATAGTCAAGTGGTCCATTACACTGACTGCTTAATTTCACATCTTAATTTCCCATTGGGATTTGCTAAGGTCCAGCTTCCAGCCACCAGACCTTGTTGTGCAAGAGCCCGCTGAAAGTAGATGTCTAATGACCCCAGCTATACTTAGGAAAAAAAACAACCCAGTAGTACTGAAACCCTTTTATCTCCTGTTGGCACAAACCAATGACACCTAGTTCACTCCTATGCACTTCATGCCCCACCCAACTCCTGTGGCTTCCCATGCCTGGGGCCAGGGTCGGTCCTGGTCTTGGGCTCTTTGTGAAAGAGCAGACCTTCACTGTGAAGCAGGCCTCGCTGTCACTTGGTATCATGATCTGGTGCTTGTTTGGGGACAATCTTATATAACGTAGCGAGCTGCTTTTAGATCCTTTCTTTCCTTTCAGTAAATCAATTGGAGCACAGCGCCGTGCAAGCGGGAGAAGCCTTTGTCATGTCACCCTGGTGTCTATTCCGGCCTGGCTGCATCCAAGCTTATTAAAAACATTTACTATACATGGAAATCAGGTAAAATATACAGAGCTGCCAAGAGACGTGAGACAGCACATTCTGACAACGCCTCTGTATACATCTGACAGCTACCATAGCCCAGAGTCCTCTCCCAATCCCAAACAGTTCACATTCCTTCCTCGAGCTAAGCTCCACTCGCCTGCATTGTTTAAACAAGCTGAAAAGCAGCCTTGTGCCAGTGGTTTAATGCAGGGACCTTTACCCTGACCCAGACTCAGCAAGACTCTCCAGGCACAAGCTCCTAAACAAAATCCCACATGCCACACGCGGCTTGAATGTTTATGCATTGTGCTGTCCTGATACAGGCAGAAGGGGAACAACGCAACTACTGGGCTTCAGGGCGATTCAACGGATTGAGACTTCACAGCAAAACCAGAGGCCACGTGAAAACTTACCACTGGTTCAGAGCTCAGACTAAGTTTCTCAGGAAGCCCATGTGTCTACTAACCCTTTCCATCCACTTGAAGGGTTCTCCAGTTTATCTTCTGTTGCATCTATTAGGTTTGCATAGGTTCATCTGACTTGTATACTCAGCCACTCATCTATGCCTATTTCCTGTGCCCATCAGATAATATGGGTGCTGGTTACAATATAATAATGGGTGCTGGTTACAAACTTCTTATTCACTAACGCTGGGTCAAACAGGCACCAAACTCATGTTGATTCAGATGCATTGGTTACGTCCATTCCTCCCTTCCATCGCAAACTGGAAACCTCCTCTCTCACATAGGCAGGTACAAAGTTTCCTACTCTGAATAACATCCCCCCTTTTTGCTTCTGCATGCAGAGTCAATTCTCTGAAGTCAAAGTACCTCCCTTGCAAGATCCTAACTATGTGCTTAGAGTTTTCCACTTGGTGTAGGGTAGTGCCTTCCTTCACTGCTGTTCACTCCCGGGAGAGCGTAAGCAAATTAAATTCTAAAGGGATGATACATTTCTAAGGATCAAAATCCAAAATAACATTGGGTAGAATTTTTAAGAGTAAGAAATACATTGTCTTGCTTTAGGTCATAACCCATCAATCACTCTAGTCATTCTACAAATTGCCCATTATAGGGTTTCTTGTCCTCTTCTCTGATGGGTTTGTTGGGTTTTTGGGGGTTTTTTGCATCTTCATCTAGAACTAGCCACTGTCAGAAACAAGGACAATATCACTCTAAATGGATCCTTGGGTCTACTCTGATCATTACTTATTTCTGTGAAACAAAAATGTTTGCTTTGAGCCAGTGAGTCAGTCCCCTGCTGTCTGAGTTTATTCTAGAAGAGGAAGTGAAATGCTTGTTAATTATGGGCTATTCTGGGTCTTCCAGGCCATCGGTCTGTCAGGGGTTGATGCAATCATGACAACACTGGCAGAGCTGAGTCAAGGGCATAAGTGAAAGTAGTTTTGGCCTACATGCCAGACAAGTCAGGGTAGCTAAAAGAGCATATTTATAATTTGTTGATACCCAGGGCAAGATGCCTCATGTTAAAGGGCGTACAACAAATGAGGACAAGCTCATATAGATTTCATAGATTTTAGGGTCAGAAGGGACCTACTAGACCATCGAGTCCGACCCGCCGCATATTTCTCATGACGGTTGGTGAATAATATGTTCACTTTCCATCAGAGACTTTATCCAAGGCCCAATGAGCTCCATGGAAAGTGTCCACTGGTTTCTAATGGTGCTGAAACCCTGAATGTCTCTTTGTGGGCCAGGAGCCTTATTCTGGCCCGTCGAGCCTGTTAGAAGTACTACCAGCAAAATAAGTTGTACTTCTTCCCCCTTTTTAAAAACTGCATTTACCTCCCCGAAGTCCCAGCTCTCTTGTGTCTCCATCCCAGGGGCCTGACTAGCTGGAAAACCATGCTGGCTTCATCACAAAGCAAAAATTTCTATGTTTCACTACTGAACTGGAGAAAGTGGGGAAAAACAGTCAGAGACTGGAAGAGCTCCTTGGCACTGAACCACGCTTAGTCTGGCCCTCATTAACATCTGGAAACAAAACCAAAGTTTGATTTTCTGGGCCAGGCAATGGGTCTCTCATCTGGCACTGTGCATGTAAAACACACGAAATGGACCCATTTGCAGGATCCCAGTTGCTTCATGACATTCTTTTGGGGTTTGGGACGATTATAGGACTTGGCATCTTGCTTGAGAAGTCTTGTTCAGCTTGTGAAAAATCAGCCCCCTGATCTCATCCATTCTCTTAACATGATGCCAAGCCTTTTCTACTTTCCTTTAGGCTGGAAGCTACCAGATTTTGGGAGTAAGGGAGAGGACTGTTCATGTTAGATTTTCCTGAATTTTTCTATTTGTGCTGTTTACACTAAAAAAAAAACAAAATAAAATCTCCTCTTTGATGAAAGCATCTAGATTCTGTTTATTCTGTACCAAGATGACAGGATTGTAGAACATGGAGACTTGTCTTGTCCCCTAAAGGAAGTATAGCCGAGTATGTATTTCCTGAAAAAAAAAATGCAGAAAAGCAAAGCAAGCAGCTTTGTGGCTTCTAAAGTTTTCAAATTTGCTTGACTTGATAGTTCAGCAACAATTGACTCTATCCAGTAAGCACACTAAGGGACTAGTTACTACACAGGTGTGTGCATTACAAATGAGAATTGATAGGCAAGCACTGCAAGCTGTTCAGAAAGGATGGTAGCTATTAATTCCTGGTACTTTGCACTTGAATAGCACTGCTTATTTCTGGCCTTCACAGTGCTTTACAAAACTGAGTAAATCATTCCCAACTGTGACACAGAGAAGGCAAAGGACTTGCCGGAGGCAGTAATCAATAGGAGAGCTATGGATAGGACCCCTGCTTCCTTCTTTTCCCGTATTCTAACTGCCAGACCTTTCTGGTTTGCCTGGATTAGTAAGATTTCACTCATATGAACTTCATATTCATATATTCATCTTGAACTTTCCCTGAGCCTGATGAAGGGTGCATGAGCCTGAAAGCTTGCAGAAAAATATTTTTTTTTTTGCAATTTCTCAGTTGGTCTAATAAATAAAAGGTATCATTTTGGAACCAAGAGTTCTAGATTTTTGCATTCACTCATGTGACACACTTCTCATCCATGGAGCTCAACGTGCTTTACAAAGGACTTTAGTATCATTGTCCTCATTTTATAGAGGGAAAATGAGACAGCAGGAAAAGAAGTGATTTATACCATGTCACCCAGCAAACCAGTGGGTGAGCTGGGAAAGGAATCCAGTTCCATGCCTTACCCCCCAGGTCATCTATCCTCCCAGCACAGACAGTGCAACCCCAGACTGCAACAAGTTCTGCTACAGATATAATATTCCCCAAATATTTCATTTCTGGTTCATGCCCAGGAAACCTCCCTCTGTGCATCTTCTTTCTGAATGCTGACAGAATCCACTTTTTGGATTCACAAGGAAGGTAGAGAGAAATAGAAACTATGGCAGCTCCTTAAAGCATATGCAGAAAACGCTATTTATCCATTGCACAGAGTTTTACTGCCTGCACCAACATGCGTGCTGCTGATGGTGCGTGTTTATAAGGCGTGTATAATAATTACCTGCTCCATTACAGCCGTTATAACGCTTGGCTAGTCAGAAAGCATCACCCATTGTGGGAGTGCACCAGTTCCTGCACTAGAGGGATTCAGCATGGCATGTTTTTAGTTTCTCATCATTATCAGACCCTAATTGGATGCATCTCAGCTCAGGATATTCTCTCTTCTCCTTTGCACTATCTGCCTGCTTGCCACAGCTTTGCTGAAGGGGCTTCCTCACTTTAAGTCCTCCTCTAGGTAGGGCAGGATGGCCTCTTTTGGTTGAGGATTATAGGCACCGACAGTGCTGACACAGAAAAATAAAACCCAGAGTGATTTAAAGCAATGCAGAGAGGGCTCTTCCCTCACAGTCAGGAATGTGCGGCTGAGAAATTCCTTTCCTCTTACGGCACAGATCTGTTCTGCTCCAGCCAAGCTGAGGGGGTCTTCCATCAGGTGGGAGTAATTCTTATCTGCAGTCTGTGTGTCCCAATGATTTATATAAAAGCACTTTATAAGAATAAATAACAGCTAGACCTTGCACAGCACCTCTGTCCTGTGGTAATCTGCAACTGTTTGGCAAAGGAGAGTCAGTGCCAGGATGGGTGTTTTACAAATTGGGAAACTGAGTCACAGGAGGGAGCTGAACAGTCATGGAAGAGGTGAGCAGGACAGCTGGGAATACAACCCAAGCTTCCTGACTCCCAGACCAGCATGTTCCACATAAGACCATGCTGCCTTTGTCTGCTGCACTGTATTAAGTATTGTAATTAAATTTAATGTATCCTTGTGGGTGGGGCACTGTATTCATGGAGGAGAGACCTGGATTAAAACCATGGCTTTCCAAATGGTTTGAGTGAGAGGTGACTTTGGATAAGTCACTTTTTGTCTTGATTTCCCTCTAGGTAAAATTGAGGTAATAGTCTTGCTCTCTCTTGACATTAATTACTTTGAGATCTACAGATGAAGGCATCATATTAGAGTTGGATATTACTTTCTTATTATTCCTGCAATAGAATATTATCCCGTAATACATTGGTATCTTCAGCTCCTCTCCAAAACCAACTGGACATTGGTCTGTAATGTGGAACAGCGGTGACAAGGCAAGTCGCTGCCTTCTGCTGTTACCCAGACTTTTTTCCCCGAAGACAAGTGCACTGTTGTAGTCTAGCATGGTGGTGGCAAAGTTTCATAGTTGGTAGGGTCAAAAGGGACCCGAGCAGATCATCGAGTCCAAACCCCTGCCATGGCAGGAAAAAGTACGGGGGTCAAATGACCCCAGCACGGTGTTCGTCTAACCTCCTCTTAAAGACCCCCAGGGTAGGAGCCAGCATCACTTCACTTGGAAGTTGGTTCACTGTAATGAGCTCCACGACAGAGAGTCAAAGTCAGATTT
This sequence comes from Alligator sinensis, assembly GCF_000455745.1. NCBI lineage: Eukaryota > Metazoa > Chordata > Crocodylia > Alligatoridae > Alligator > Alligator sinensis. The sequence goes on from NW_005841952.1 coordinate 2,105,437, forward strand.
TTTGGCCCAACTGTTAGCAAAACAATTCTCTGTGCCCCTAGTATCTCCTGGGATGAAAGGGGGCCTCATTCTCCGAAGTCCCAAGCACCAGCAGCTGCCTTTCAGCACGTATGATGATCAACCCCAGGAGCAGCAACCGATCGAACATGACTTCCAGCACGTAAACCCTGTGGGCAAAGTTCTCGTGAACTCCAGAGTACGTTTCAGTTATGAGCTTGGACCACGCAGACATCACCCCAAATTGATTAGCATGACTTTGACATTAAAGTGGTTGTTTCTGAAAGTATCGGTGCACTTGATACATAAATGAGACCCCATCAAGAATTCTATATAACTTTGGCTGCGAGTGCCTTGTGACATTTTTGGCACTGAACTGGGTGCACAGCTAGGGCTTAAGCAAACTTTCCCTAATAAGCAAAAACTTTCTACCTTCTATCAAATCAAGCCTCAGCCAGCAG
>NW_005841952.1:2105904-2132314 GCF_000455745.1 Alligator sinensis
CTATTTCATATTACAGCAGTGCCATCCAGAAGGGGCCCTGGAGGCTGCACTTTTCAGAGAAGACAAGACAGGAGCTTTCTTGCATCACATACAATGACAGCCCAAAGTTGCCATCAGGAAACTGATGTGGAGCATGGAATGGGTCTCCTAGCCAGCCTCTTTGCTCAGAAACTTGTCTAGTATGAGCTTAATTGCCTCCCTAGCTCTCAAGAGGCCAGATTTGCCATTCTGTAAAGATCCCTGAAACTTATTCTTCCTCTTTGCCCAATTCTGACCATTACTAAAACAAAACCACATCCCAACACCAGACCTAAAAAAGAAGCCGCTTGTCCCTCGTCAAGGAAGAAAGGACCAGCAGTGCCAATCTCCTTTACATTCGTTAGATTCCTCCACCCGCCAAAAACCAGAGCATTCATTCCTAGGACTCAGAGAGCCATAAAGTAATGCTCCAGATGCTCACCACACCAGGTGCTTTCAGTTGGGGAGAGATTTTCCATCCCACTGACATGGTACTGCTGGGAGCCTGAGAGGCAGAAATCTGCAGCGCATACTGCGCGGAGCCTGCCAGAAGGCCCAACATGCCCCAAACCACAAGCAGAGTCATGCTTGCAGGCTTAAAAAGAGTCTCAGCATGCCTGAAACATGTCTCACAGCAATGAAGGAAACCAGCAGCTATTGACTACTCAGTGCTGGTCTGTGTAGACTTACGTGCACGGCTGTGAGTTCTTGAATACAAGGTAACTAAGAGGATATGGGTGACGGGATGCTTGGGTACTAAAAGGGTTTTGTAAGGTTATTAGTATTAGTTATTGGTATTGAGTATCTCAGGGCCGCTGTCATGAACCAGGACCTCCCATGCCAGGGAGATACAGGAGGTCAGATGGCTCCTGTGGGATCCCATACTGCCCGGTGCATTTCCTGGGCTCTCACCTCCAGTCTTTCGCTAAAGGCTCAAGTACTACATGGTGCATTGCTGTCAGGAGGAGTCAAACCATGGCCTTTCAGCAGTGAGGACCAGATTACAAAGGCAGCAAACAAATGCCTGTTGGTTTCAGTGTTAGGCACCTATATAGTTTAGGTGCTTTTGCACCTTTGCCTTTATAAATCTGTTTCCAAAGCACAAGCCCCCATCACTTTGCTTAAAGAGGTATGGGGCAGCAGGTTATTATCAGAGAGACACAATCACATGCATCGTATGGTGGAGATGAATCTCATTGCACTGTAAAGCTAAGGAAGAGGGGTAGGCAGAAGCGCAGAGACTCACGGCCGTACCCATTTCCAACTTCCACCCTGACAACGGGCTGCTTTTGCCTCTCTTACTGTGGCAAAACCCTGTTGACTTCAGCAGAGCTGGAGCAATTCAACCGAGAGGGAAACAGCCCTGTGAGAGCTTTTCCTTCTCAAAAAACAGGCTCACACATGTCACATCCCATTGCACAGTGCTAAAAATAGAAGAAAACTCAAAAAGGGTTTTCTCCTGCCTGGGAAATGCAGTGAGACCTTCTCTATAACCCACCGCTCCCTGCTTCTGGCATCCTCTTCTTGTGAGTGACCACTTCCGAGCATCCCCGAGGTGTCCTGTGAAGTCACCGACACAAGGTAACTAATTTCGACTGCTCACTTCAGATGGGGCTTTGCTACATACCTGATTAGAGACCATGCCACAGGGCACGGGAGTGGATTATCATCACCTGTGTCAGGAGACTGGCAGAGGACAATTTTTCTGTTTTTGCTTTAGTTATAGACAAACCTAAAAGGGCTGGGAGCCATCCACCTCCTCTGTGACTCTGAGAGCGAGCTCCAACAGGGGAAACAGGCAATATTGGCATCTCAAGTAATTTGTTTAACAGGCCTGTTAGATAAACCCTTCCACATGCATGACTTATCAGCCCCCCTCTCCATTTGTGTTGTCCTCCAGAAGAGCTTTGATGCAACAATAGCCGAGCAGGGAAGGGAGGGAGGGAGAGAGGAGAATATGCAGGCACTTTAAAATGCTTCAGTAACCTCACTGATCTGGGGACACAAGACCTGAATCAGGGCATGTTTGAAGGAGGCGGTTTTCAAAAGTGACTCGATTTTTAAGGGCACTGCCATTTTTAAGGACCCAGTTTCAAACACCTGATACTCAGAGAGTCCTGTGTGCTGGCTTCCCAGAAATCAACCCATTTTAAGGTGCACCAAGGCAGCCCCCCACAAATCATTAGTCAGGTCCGAAAAAATGTGGTTGGAGCACCAAGTGCATTCAAAGCGCAGGAGGCAGCACCTTAGAAGCTCAGACCTCATGGTTTAGTAATCTCTGGGATCTAGTTCACAAACAGCTAACTCCCTCTTCACTCAGACTCCTTCCGCTCCCGCTGCACAGATTAGCTGAGCTCTGCCTGCCAGCCCATGTGGGCAGTGCTGTGACTGTGGTAATGCACCCCAGAAAATGCCAGGAGACCTCCCCAGAGATGCAAGGTGGATTTTCATTAGGGTCCCTCAAACTAGGCTTCACCTGCCGAATGCTGGAGATGTTGAGACGTCCCAGCATCCTGCTACGCATGTTAAGAGGCATGTATAGCAGCAACTGGGAGCTCTGGCAAAGAACGACACTGAAGAACTAGCTTAGTATTAGCAATATTTTTTGTTGTTTCTTGTTCCAGTCAGAACAAAGTCTAATGCACTGAAGTCTGTGAGAGCTGAACATCCTCAGCACTTCAGCAAGTTAGGGCAGTGGCTTATGGCTCGACTCTTATGCCTTACACCTTTTGTCTTTCTGTCCAGTCATAATTATCCACAGGGCATTTGCTCGTGCCTTTGAAACCATCACGTGCAGGTTGAGGGGAGGAGATGCTAGTATATCTAAGTGCCAGGCTCATTGAGACAGTGGATGGGATGTAAGTGCTCACGAGGACTGATGTAAACACTTACAGGACTTTCTTTAGGTTCTTTGTGTTTCCATCTGATACCCGCACCATGCAGCGTGCATGGCTCCCTGTTCTTTATAGGTATATGTATTTTTTTGCATTACAGTAGCATCCAAGATTCCCAATCTTGGACCTGTCTGCTTTATGTGCTTACAAACACAACATAAAAAACCTGGCCTCTTCTCCAGGGACTTCACTGTGTGCATTTCCATCTGGTGCCACAACCCACCACTTTCTGGTCACATTTACTGCAGGGGAAAAAAAACAGATGCTAAGAAGTTGAGGAAGAAAGTCAATAAAGAAGAGAAATCCCCATTGCTTCCTGATGGCTTTGCTTCCTAATGGGAGTGCATTCAGCACTGTCCCTCACTAGCAGCGTATGCCCAGGGCGTTACTAAATAGAAAAATAACTGGGAGTAAGTAATGAGGAAGAACTGTTGTGCAATATGGGATCATTAGCTCCAAAGCAAGTGACCTCGGAGTCCTCAGCTTTCCTCACACCAGACGATTATGGATCTGAAATAGCAAACAGCCGCAGTATTAAAACTCCTGCTATGGCTTTCAGTTTGCTTACTCTGACATACTAATTCTTGGCACTTCTGCAGCCCTGTTCCTATAATAAATCGCAAAGCACTCAAAAACCTGTGATGTGAGCTTCGCTATGGTAATGAATGTGGGTAAGAGAAGCTGAGGCCGACATTTGCAAATATACCTGGTAATTTAAGTGCCCTCAGTGTCTGGGCACTCAACCTGGCATGCTTAGGGCCCAATCTGGCAGTGAAATTCCTTCAGATGAGTTAAGTGGGCTTTGGACCCAGCTTCTAGGATTTTATTTTCAGAGGTGTTGGATATAGGCAATTCAAGCTGGCCACCTGAAAATACAGGCCCTCCAAATTAGCCGGCATTTAAAAAAAAAACACAACAAAACCAAGTCCCATATTACTTAAGACACCCAGTGAGTCAATGCTGTAATGCAAATATCCTGGCTCCCAGCCTCCTGCTTTATCCGTAAGACAATCTCTCCGCTCCCTAAAACTCCCCATTGGAAAAGAAAACAAAGAAAATATCAGGTTACATTAAATGAAGAATTATGGGAGAAACTGCTCACTGCATGGTCATACAAAAGTCCTTTCTAATTCCAAGCGCACACTTGGAAAAAACCAAATCAAAGCTGTGTTTTGCACAATTCAGCCCATACCAGACCAGGTCTATCCATATCCAGTTCTGTAGCCAGAGCTGAAGTGCTCATTAAAACAACTGGTTCTTTATATTCATGCTGGGCTATTAAGCCAGGCACCTAGGTTATTAGTGCCAGGCTCCTAGTTCAGGTTATTAGTGCCTATAACTCCTAGGTTATTAGTGCCAGGCTCTCAGGAAAGCAGCGCGTCACTGTAACACCAATGATGGACATCTGTAACAGAAGCCAGACCTGTGCCAACAGCCACAGAAGCTGATGCCAGGCAAAGACTTTAACACCTGGATAGCTTTTAAGGGCCTTGGACCAGTAATACTGCCAAAGTCACTGATACAGAAATTAATTTTTGAACTTTGATGACAAAAATATCCATGCTGTCTGCTGAATGTGCTCAGCCTGCCAAATAATACTATCTTATCTTTATATATTTAGCAGCACCTTCTATTCTAGAGAGTACTGCAGAAAAAGCAAATTAGATAGGATATGGGTACCCTTCCCCTCAAACTTAGTCGGAGCCTATAGGAACTAAAATAACCAACTCCTAGATACTGCATATAGTTTCAGTACTAAGCCCAATGCAATGTGGCTGCAAACAAACCAAATGCTTTGCTACACGTGACAAAGCTGCAGTTTGCCATCCTAAGATTGTTTTGACGCTCTGGAGTCTGAAGTAATGCTATAAAGCAAAGCAATGTGCAGATCAGGCAGCACTCTGGTTTCCATGGGCAAACATATTCTGCTTGATTTTACCAATCTAGCATTACCTGGGGCTGGACTCCACCCTTGCTGTTTAGTAGCAAGTCTCATCTTGCCACAAATCCAGCACAGGTACAACACGGGCCCCTGGAACAGCCCAGCTTCACAGCTGGGAGATTAGTTTTGTGACAGTCTGAAAATTGGCCTGTGACGCTCTGAAGCCACTATGGAGTCTAACAGGTCTTCCAGGCCAGGGAAGTGATCGCCGTTTCGTGGGCAAGTTAAGAAGCCGAAGGAGGACTCGATCTAAGTGACGTGGTTTTCTGTAAGCGGTGTAGGTTAGATTGGTAGCTAACAGAATATGCATTTGCCCTTTGGTGTGGGGGGGAAATCTTCGACCAGGTTCCATCATTTTTAAACTGGTCTGGTCTGGGGCAGACCTTGCGTGAGCCCGTTTGAGCCAAATCAAGTAAGTCTGATAGTGCATTCAACCAGGTTTATCTCAAACCAGTTTCAGCCATTTTCAAAGTAGTTTATGTGCACTGGACATCTGTTCTGTTACAGGTTTAAACCAGTTTCTGATCACTTAAACCAGTTTATGTATAATGTCTGTCCCTGGCCTGTATGCGTGCTGAACTTCTGTTCTGTTACAGTAAAGCTGTTGTTCTGAAGTCAGTATTACTTCCTTTATCTGTCTGGGGAAGCAAAGGCAGGGTAGATATGCACCTCATAGACTAACTAAATAAGATATACATAGAGCACAAACTTTCATGAACTTGAGCTCACAGCATCTAATGAAGTGAGATTGAGTTTATGAAGGCTCATGCTTTCTATATACATCTTATTTAGTTAATCTATAAGTTGCATATCTTCCATGCCTTCTGCCTGACTTCAAACTAACATGACTTAACTACCTCTCTCTGGGGAAACAAAGGCATAGACAACAGAATGATTTGCCTAGTGTTACCCAGCAAGTCATTGCCAGAGTCAGAATTGCTCCCCGCTTAGCCTCAGACTGATTGCCACATTTGGGGTGAAGAAAAAATTTTACCCCATGGTCAGATCAGCCTGGACTGTGGGAGGGTTTGCCTTCCTCTGCAGGGGGGGGCCTGGGTCCTCACCTTGGGATCTCAAGTGGATTTTAATGAATAGTAGTGATAGGACATCGACAGCGGCCTCATCTCCCTGCTTTACCTGTAGCTAGTTAGGGCGCTTCGTATTCTTGACACTTTGAGGTATTGAGTCTGGTAGCTGTGCGACCGAGTAGTTCATGCACTTTTAAGAATAGGTTAGACAGATACTTGTATAGGATGGTTTAGATGATGATGTTCCTGCCTTGGGCAGGGGGCTGGACTACATGACCTTCAGAGGTCCCTTCCAGCCCTACTTGTCTATGTCTGCGATTCCCAGAGTCTTGCTGCTAGCGCTATATACAGTGAAACTAAGCCTGACTCCAGCTGAACTACGCCACATTTACCCTGGTGTAACAGATATCAGAATCTGGCCCAATGCTTCTCTTCCTGCAGTGGCTTGGTAAACAGTCCTTTGTTCAGAAAAAGCCTGATGCTGGAGAATCTGGCTCCATCTCCCTCTTGTCCCTGGAATTGTGATTGCAAATAATTGGAAGTGTCACTGGAAGTAATCAGAAGTGACAGTCCCTGGGTTATAAGGCTTTTGCTTGAAGTCTAACAATCCCACCCCCCCGCCCCTGCAAAACAAAACCTAAATTTAAACAATGAAGTCACAAAGCAATTTGCCTTCAAGGCAGAAAACCCCGTGAGATTTTCTTTGCCTGAAATAGAAAAAATAGTAATATTGCCTGACTCTGTTTTGGTTTAATAAGGGAGACTCTTCCTGGGATATGAAAGACCTCCTACTCCACTAGATACACATACTCTATGCTTTGTATCCCTGTGCTGACGGGCAGAAGTCATTTCTCTATCAGACATTTCCATAGCCTTTACCAATTTATCTGAGCTCGAAAAGATTGCCTCAGTGGTCTCAGTGGCAAGATTCAGCCAGCACATGCTTCACAGATATTATAAGCAAAGGAAAACCCTACAGATGCTTTAATGAAGGAGTAAGGGGTAAAGGAAGCTGAGTGTCTTTAGTTATTATTTATATTGCTGTAATGCCTCAAGGACCTAACCAAGACTGAGTCACCATAAATCTATATGTGGTACAGACACATAGCAAAGGGCAGTCTTCTGGAACGAAATCGCAGCCTAAAGAGTCAAGGGAAGAAAGCAAGATAAGAGTAGGTGAGAAGCCGAGACACAGAGAGCGACTAAATGACTTGCCAAGGTCTATAGCAGAGCTGGGAATGCTACAGACCCCTCTTAAGCCATTGCTCTGATTTGGCCTCCAAAGACAAAGAACATCGTTTACCTGCCAGAAAGAGCGTTTGTCAGACATTGCCCTGCCCCGCTCTCTTTTTCTCTTCCCTGCCCCAAGTCCTACATCGTTCGGCAGTCCTCAGCCCTTTGATCTCAGTAGTACAACTTCTGGGAGCAGCTGCATTTTGAACCCCTGATGCTAAGTCTTGTTTAAAGTGAGGTCTATAGCCTTCCCACTTCCAGGCCAGACCAAGGAAGAGGGATGGGCCAGTGATGCAAGACACTAGCTCAGGGGTGGGCAAAAAATGGCCCGCGGGTCAGATCCAGCCCATTGAATTATTCTATCCAGCCTGTGGCTGCTCCTAGGAAGGACGGTTGTATCTGGCCCGCGGCTGCCATGCTTTTTGGTGCCTTCCCTGATGCAAAAGCAGCCACTTTCCTCCCTGTTTGTCCCACCTTGTCCTGCCCTGCAGCCCCCAGTATATCTTCAAGGCAGGGGCGCTGAGCTCTGGCCAGGCTTCTGCCTAGTGAGGCTGTCTGTGTACTGCTCCAGCTCTGCAGCCGTTCACGGACCAGACATCCTGGCCCCAGCAAGTCCAAGCTCACATCAGGTCCTCCTTGCTGAGGAGGAGAGGGTGCAGGGGGAAGAAGGCAGGTTATCTAGGCTCTGCTGGGCCAAGGCTTGGTAGGGGTGTGGGCACTGCTAACATGGTGCCGCGCTGTATTCCCGTGCACTGCTTCGGGCTGCACCATGTGGGCACAGCTGGAGCGGCTCCTGCTCAGCCCCAAGTCCTTGGTGCATGGCTGGGCTGGTGTCGCGCTGTATTCCTGTGCATCACTTCAGGTCATGTGGGTGCAGCTGGCACAGCTCCCGCCTTACCCGACACCTTGCCAGGGACTCAGGGACAGTGAGGGGGTGCAGGGAGAAGGGGGCCAGGAGCCTCATGTCAGGTTCCCTTCTCTCAGATACAGGTGATCATGCTGCAAACATATAGTTGATAGGAAAGGACTGTACAGTCTCTCTACATGTAGAGCAAAGCCACTAAGAGAGTCAAAACACGAGCTTAGATTTCAGCTTCTGTGAAATGGTGTCTTGACTGCACAAACAATTTGGTGTCATGCTATGAGCTGGAGTTTCTCAGGGGAGGGAATGGGTGTCTGCATTACAAAACCCTCGCATTTATTTGTGGACACTTGTCAGGAGGGAAGGACTGATGCAGATCTCACCTCTGACTCTTAGAAATCATCTCTCCAGATAGGAGGTGAGGCAGAGCTACAGAAAAAGGCTTCTGTTGGCTGTTGTAACAGTCTCCATACATTTACTGGGTGGACTTTTACAGCTTCAGCTGCGTGCAGCTGCTCGTGCCATCACTGCTCCTTTAACTGTGCCTGGCCTGCCTGGAGAGGCGCACTCTTGGAAAGTCAGCCTTTCTGCACAAGGAACATGCACGCCCACAAAAATTTCCTCTGAACTTTCCCTGCCATAGGCGGTTTAACTGAATTCCTGCCTTTGTACCTAGCAAACTGCAGGGACAAGTCAGCAGCAATCATGAACAGTGATGTGTGCCCCACATTCATTTTGCAAACATAAAAATGAGGGTGTGGCAGACAGAAAGTCACTCACCCAAAAGACACACCCGTTAATGTGTGCTGAATTTTGTAGGAGATTGACAGATTCTAGCTTTGCCGGTGAAGAATATTTGCTTTTAGGAAGCAGGCCCACCCATCTTTGAGGGGAGGGCAGGAGATGAAGAAGCCCAGGAGGCCTTCAGGCCAGAACTTGTTCAATGCTCCTTTCCTGTTATATTTACCACTGTCAATGCTCTTTACAAATATCTGCCCATCTAACAACCCCTTGAGACAAAAGGAGGAGTTTCCCTCATTTTTCACGAGCGACTGGCACAAAAAGCTTGACAGTGGTTTCACTGGCAACATGCAGAGCCACCTGCTCATCATGCTGAGCACTGCTATTTTGCATTTCCCCACCTGGACGTCAGTATATTCATCTCCTGTATCTAGCCTTATATTGAGGCTGTGAGCTCGTTGGAGTAGGGACAGTCTGTCCTGTGTTTGTACAGCACCTCGCACAACAAGGTCTTGGGTCACGAATAGGGTCAGTAAGCATTACCATAACGGGAATGGAGTGACTTGGCTAAGTGGAGTTACTGTTAAAGCTTGACCCAGAACTACTAGTCCTGAGCTGTTACTGCTAGAAGTCTGCTGGTTTGCTGCTCCCACGCTGTGCTTCACTATTGGGGTAGAGGCTTGGAAGTGGAGGAGATTTTACCGGCGGTGAATTAGACAAAAAGACGGCACCCTCCTTCTTTGGCTAACTCCCGTTTCCACTGTCAGCCAGAAGACTCTGGTGAAGTTTTTCAACTTATGCCTTGTGCATTATTTGTGCTTCGTGACATTACCTTTCCTGCTTCCTCCGCCTTCTGAGTATTTATTCATAGCCCTCAATGACCAGATTTCTCCACAACGTCTCTTCTGTACTTCCTTTGTAAACTAACAATTTGCTAAAAACAGATGAAGAAACAATCTGAAACATAGCCATGTCCTAAGAGACAAATGGGTATATTTTTACAGAATGCTTCTACTCTTTACCACACATTCCCTCGCACGCTGGGCGCACAGTCATGTTACACACAGGTTTGCATTCACACAATCAGACCCAGTTGCCTGCATGCACAGAATGCATGTTGTGCATCTAATTGCATGCATATGTGGTAACTGCTGTCTCAGCACCAAAGCAATTGCTGTGGGCACATTCAGAATTAAAAGCAGAAGCTTGAATTAAAAGGTCTGTATCCATGGCTGCAACAGACTTGCATCCCATTGGGATCAGGTACAGGAGGGGACTTAAACACACCCAGAGTAGGTTTTATACATATACAATCACAATCACGCACCCTTCTGCAAGAACCACACTTTGCAGTCATTACTCATGCACATTTCCATTTAACTTCAAAATTTCCCCCTGCCAAAACACACACACACACACACACACACACACACACACACACACACACTCTCTGCCTGGGTGACTGTTGACATTATTTTTCAGCCGCACATCCCAAATTGCCATTCTCTCCCTGATCCTCATAGAGCCTTGCATTTGCCTCAAGGTAAACAGGGATATGTGCTGTGTCCTGAGGACAAGCAGACTGACATCTTTAAGAGCCAGTTGTGCAATGGTGACATTTCTGGGAAGCTATCCTGCAGTTTCACAAGGCTTCTTTCTAAACCGGGCCAAAACACCCCACAAACAGACCGCAAATTATACAAAGGACACATCAAGCAAGGCCCTGTGTAGGGCTGATAGATAAACACCAATGGTTTTTCATGGGAAATGTAGAAAAAAAACATGTTTTTTTTACTTTTTTAATGTCCCACAATTTCTTTTTAGATTTAAGTGTTTCAGAGCCTCTACACCTTTTCCAGTAGTAAAATGGAGAATGCAAAAAAAGAAAAAGGAAAAAAAAACAAAGGAAGAGCCAGAGCCTTGAAAAGGACAAAAAACCCACTTCAAACCAGTTTAAAAATATTGTTGAAAAACCTGACACATTCCATACAAAGCAAACATTTTGGTTTGGGGAGAAGAAGGCCAAATTTTGTTAAATGTTTTGGAGGCAAGGTTTTGGACCAGCTCTCATCTGTCCAGATGTGGTCACCAACTCAGCATCCTCAGCAGTGATGAGGGTGCCTTCTGAAAAGCACTACAGTATTTGAAACAACACGAGTATGGGATTTTCATGTTCTGTCTGAAACCTGGCATCTCCCCCAGCACAACAGGCTGGAATAACCTACTAGCTCACCACTGCCAGAGGAGCGCTTTACCCAGCACTACTGCCTAGAGCACATGGATTTTCCTTCTAAGTCTCCCAGCCAAATTGTGACCCTAGCCTGACTTTCGCCTGCAAGAATCACAACCCTGGGATGGTACAGCCTCAAGCATTTGCTCTTGGATATAGAACAAATCCTAATTTATCACAGGGAGAAGCAAAGCCTCCGGCTTTCATGTAAAGGGAGAAAAATTAAAAGAAACTCTAGGCTTTTTTGTTTTTTTAATGTAGAACAACTGGTGATTTTGTTATTCAGAACCTAGAGACTAGCTGACGGGAGGGCTAGAGACATGGAGGATGGATGGATGGATTCAATACATCCAGAGAACAGATTGCAACTATTCCACGTCCTGTTTAGGTCTGGTTTGGTAGTATCACGCCAGATTGTTGGCTGGCATAAACTAGCATAGCTTTGCCAAAAAAAAATAAATAAATAAAAAAAATCAAGGGACGCTCCCAAGTTATATCAGCTGAGAATCTGGCACAATAGTTATGCGGCTCCCGAGCACCCCAGCAGTCTTTCCTGCCCAGAGCAGGGGAGCTGGACCTGATGATCATCTCACAGGCCCGAATGACGCCCAAAACTCCTGTGAAAATATTATTTAGAAACTGAGATGCCAATACCAGTCAAGGCGTGATCAGGATGTATTCAGGGGGTATTGGGATTCCTTAGTGCCCAGCCCTCCCCCACTTTGCAGTGAATTAATTTACAGGCTGATCCTGCTGCCATTAAGATCAATGACAAACCTCCCAATAACCTCACTAAAAGCAGGCTCGTGATCTTTTTTGATAGCGGCTGTCAAGCTTGCCAGTGCTGAATGCCTCAGAGAAGCCGTCCTTTTATACCAGAAGACACTGGCACCTTAGCAAGTATGTAGGAAGCCGTACATCATCTGTCAGGCCCTATCACTCCACTTGGACACAGCTGAGTTCTTGCAACTGGCAGCCCAGGGAGATTATCAGAGTCTTGGGCCCTGGGGACAGCACTGAAAAGCTCTCTTGATCTCAGGTTTCAGAGGGCAGAGCTCTCCACAGCTCTGTGCAATGGGGCAAGATATCTGAAAATCCCCCTCTTTGCCATCCATTGTCAGTTTGTGGTGTTATTTGCCTCCCAGGGAAGAGGTGGGGTCTTGCATCAAGACAACACACCTGAGAGTTCCTCCAAGTTTTCCCTTTATTGTTTTCTTCATTCAATTAGAAGACAGAAGTTCTATTTTTTTGCAAATATTTTTCAGGTTTTCATCATAAAGCCACAAATCGGTTCTACAGGGGAGATCTGGGGGGGCTGAAAACTGAAACAGAAAATGTTTGAGGGCTGTTGGGAGGTGTTCAATAGAAACATAAACAATGTTTAAGATATTGATGCAAATAGATTTCCTGGCAGAAACTATGTTCCTAATGAGAAGAAAAATCATTTCTTGGCCAAGCCCTAGATTAAGAAACACACATCAAACCCTTCATTAGCAAGAATTCCTTGCACAACCGTAAATTAATTGCTTCTTTGCTCTTCACCAGCCTGCCTAACCAACAGATAGAAATAGCCTCTAGGGATTCATTTCCCCTAGGGAAGAGGGGCCAATTTAGCCCTGACATTGCTAAGTTTTATTCAATTTGGATTAATGTAGTGGCAGTCATTTATACTGAACCAGAATTTGGTCCACAGCACGGTCCAATGTTGCTCCTACACGATGGTCAAAGAGGTGATTTTTCCAAATGAGATCACATTTCACTGACACGCCAGTTGTGGAACTGGCTGGTGAATGGAAACCCATTTTCTACTGAAAGGTTAAATTTTCCAACCAGCTTATTGTTTCTGCTTCTGTGATGCCTTTACATCCTAGAAGCAGCACACATTGCCTTTATATGCTTAATACCTTGTGAAGTCTTCTTCACCTTTCATTAACCAAAGCTAAATTAAGTCTATTGATGTCAGTGGGGTTCACCCCCATGTGAAGCTAATGTGAATTTTTTATTTATTTATTTATTTTTAAATAGAAAGAAAAGAGAGAGAGACAACCAAAACAATTATTTTTTCTTGTTTTCGTTCAAATAATTTTGGGGGTTTTCACTAAGAAAGGCAAACACCTAAAAACTGTAAGCATCTATATATACTTGGACATACTCATTTTTAACCACTAAAAATGCATAGTCAAACAGCTAAGGAAATCTTTGCTTTGACTAAAATATTTGCTCAGCTGGATGATTTTTTTTCCCCCAGTTTTGTTGTTGTCAAAAAGCTAAATACAAGAACGGTTTCCAAATTATTCACACTGAAAAATGTACATTATCACAGAAATTTCCATTTTTTTCAGAGTGATTTTTCCAGAAACAAAAAGGTAATCAGTTCAAGTGACATCACACCGATGTACATGTGCACACAGAGGTGTTGCTCCTCTCCCCTTTCTGCTCCTTCACCCACTCTTAGCTGCATGCCCTTACTTGCGCTCTTCCCCATGCTTGAGAAGTCCCTCCATGCTGGTCTGTACAGTAACCAAACTTCCTTCTTTAAATCGTCCCTTAGAAATAATTTCTTCCAAGAGCCTCCCCACACATCGACTTCTTACTCTCCCCCAGTGTGCAAAATTTGAGGAAAGGACTATCCTTTATCCTGCCTATAAAGCAAAAGTGTGCACTGGCAACTCTAGTTAGCAGTAATGAAAAACCAAGCTTCACTTCCCTTCGCTATCTGCTCTCAGGCCTTGCCACTGCTTTTCAGATGCTTCTCCAAAAACTATTCCTTTGGCTTGAACAGCAAGAAGAGAAAGGGTGTCACTAGCGCTTTTGCAATATAGTTGAGGGTGGATTGATGATTTAGACTTTTTTTAAACAAGCAAATGATGCTTTCCTCTTCTCCTGAGGTCACCCTCATACAGTTAGACCCAAGAGCACAAGCCACGATCCCTTCTTTTTCTCCCCCTGAAACATACTTTTAGTGAATTTAGTGTGGATGAATAAGACCAGGCTCAGAGAACCCAAAGACTGCAGCCCTCCCTCCATCTACGGCCCTGCAGGAACACAGGAAGAGGTGAAGGACAATCTTGTGGCTAAAAGTACTGGAGAGAGTCAAGAGACCGATTCCCAGCTCTGCCGCAGTCTTGGAGAAACCTCTTAATTGACTGTCTGTCAGGATGGGGATAATGATGTGACAAAGGGCCGTACAGCTTGCTTCACTCGTGACATTTTAGCTTGTAAACTGCAGGGACCGTCTCTCACTCTGGGGCTGTTGAGTGCCTAGCGCGATGGGGTCTCCAGAGCCCACTGGAATGCAAATAATGATTTATAAAGCTCTTGGGGACTCTTGGGCGAGAGTTGTTACAGCAATGCTAGGACATAGGGCTCTGCTCATCTGGGGCAAGAGCTTAGTTCAGTCTCTCTGATAAAGCACAGCATTTTTGAGAAGACTCAGCAGTCTGAGTGGGGAATCACAACTCCCCCTCTCCTTTTCCTCCCCCTTGCCCTGTGCTAGAGTAAGCAGCACTCCCCGCATGTCCCCTGCTGCCGGGGCTGGCTCCCACTGCCATTTGTATCTGCTTGGCTGGTGAGAGCGTGCAAGCAGCGGGCTGTAGCAAGAGCATAGCAGCAGTTCTGCACTGTGGACTCAGCATGACCCTCCCAAGACTTTAGCACCTATCCACGCGGCCTGGAGAAGACCACACACTGCCTGAGTCTCTCAGGCACCCCCAAACTGCCAAGACACAAGGACCTAGTGCCAAGGGGCTGAGCAGCTTGCACTTCTGCTGCAGACTTTTCAGCATGGCTGAGCTGCCTGGCCCTCCAGCTCATGTGCCCCAAAGGAAACCCAGCACTAAGAGCCACTCCAGTGGCAAAGACCTTTATTCTCAAGCACTTTGTACAACAATTGACTGTGGTGGCATGGGGAAATGCACGGGGTACAGCAGGCTGGATAATCACTCTACTGATGCTCCCGTGCCTCTTACAACTCGACCTCAGATTCTGCGCTGTGGACCTGTGTGAGCCTCACAAGACAGGCCCGTGCCCTCCAGCATCTCTCCTGCCCTCCTGCCTCCACGATCCCATGGCAGGTTTCGGACCTGCCTCCCTCCTTCCTGTCCACCACCTCGCTCCGAGTCACTAGCGCCCACCACGCTCTGCCCAGGAGGAGACCTTGGCATCGCTCACACCTGTCCCCAGGTGCTTCGAGGGGGACCCAGGCACCACAGCCCATGCATGGCCCTGATGCGAGATCTCACAGAGCCATCTGCCTGCCAGAGCGATCTGGCAAGTGGACCGGAGGGCGAGGTTCGCTCACAGCGTGGCCGAGCCCCGGGAGATCCAGGCACTGCCTCACGGGTAAGCCTCCTCGGAGGCCGCAGGACTGCAGATCCCTTACTCCAGAGGCCTCATCTTTAGTAAGCACAAACCCATTCATTCTTCTCTCTCAATCTAAACCCTTATCTTCTTTTTTTTTTTTTTAATCTTCTGCCTCCCTTTCCCTTCCACACCTCATACTTTCTTCTCTTACCCTTTCATCTCTCCACTTTTGCTATTCTGTGTCCTCCCCTCTCCTGCAACCCACTCCTTTTTCACTTCATTTTCCTCTTCTATCCTTCAGCCACTTCTTTTCCCTTCCCCCTTTCTCCATCCCCACTTCCTTTGTCTCTTACTTTCTGCCCTCTATTATTTCCTCTTTTCTCCTCTCCACATTTCACTACCTTCCTCTCCTCCATTCCTCTTTCCCCCTTTTCTATCCCTTTCTCCTGCAGCTCCCTCCCCCTTGCACTTGAACACATCTGTTTCTAATCTGAGTTGTCTACAGCTTCTATTGGAAGCAATAAGCTCTTTTTTTAAAACATAAAAACAAAAAAAGAGCTGAAATTAAAAATTCCTGGCCAAAAAAAAATAAAATAAAATATTAATTTAAGCAACTGTGACCAACTCCTGGCAACAAAGATACTTTGTTCACCTTTATTTTGCCAAAATGGTTCGAGCCCCTAGAGACTTCACCGCTCATAACTGCTGGATCTTAGGGGGGGGAGAGCCCAAAACAAGAAGAGTTTCTCTCCTATGGCTGAGGTTTGAACAACATGTTTTAAAAGGGGGAGAAATTAGTCTTAAAAATTCTTCTGTTCTCTAACCTGGCAATAATTAAATCAACCACAAAAAATAAAGGAAAACTAAACCAGACCAACTCTGAGCACAGACAAGTTTTTTCTTTCCAAGCGTCTCTCCTTTGCTAGTCACTGTTGCATTCGCTGTTGCCCAGAGAAAACAAGAGTAACTTTGATTTTCGAAAAAAAGTGAGCACACTCACCTAGAAAGAGGATGGAAAGTGCAGACATGCCGCTTCAGGAGAGAGTGAGAGATTTTTCCTCCCTTTTTTCGTCCTTTCTCCCAGGAATGGCAGGCAGACCTGCACAGCATTCAAAGGAACGCCTCTGGAATGCACTGAGCGTAATTGCATCCATGCGCCAGAGAAATAACCAACTTTGCTCTTTCTTCCCTTCTGTTATTCATCTCCTTTCCAGTTTCCATGCAGATTCAATAGGAGCTTTTTAGATCTCTGTCGGATCGTTCAGGCCTTTTCATCCCTGGAAAAGAAGAAAAAAAAAAAAAAAGGCAGTGCAGTGGGGAGTTCACATCTATGGCAGCATGGAACAATTTTGCATGTCTGTAAAGACAAGGAGAGAAGAGGAGGGGGAAAAAAAATGCACTGTGCACAATGTTAACCACATGGCTGCTTCCCAGAACAGCCCCTCCCTACCATCAACTGGGATTAGCAGCAAAAACCAGTCATGTGGGTGATATGTTACTTACTCCTGGCAATAATACATCTTTACCTTCTAAGGGGGAAGAACGGGAATCTTCTGAGTGTCAAGATAGAAAAGTTTGGAGGCAGGAAAGCTTCAGCATGGGAGGGGGGAAGTCCATCCTCATCATTCAGGGATAAGAAACACAGACTGTCTTGGAAAGAATACACACGCTAGATAAATAGTCAGCTTCCCGCATATATACAGGCTTTGCTGTCATGTGGAGAAGGGGAGCTGCAGAATGTAGCTTTGCTACAGGGTGCTCCCAGCTTGTGTTTCTCTTCTTGAGATCAAAAGACTAATTCCAGCAGAGGAAGAGGAGAAAAGCACCAGGGGGAAAACAGAGCCATGGGTGAACTCCTTCCCTGCTCTGAGGACTACAGAGGGCAGGACAGAAGGGGTAATAACTGCAGCTGGGGTACGTTTGCACTGCAGTTACAGCTGAGTGCTGCCCACCTGGAGAGTTGGCTCAGGCCCTGTGGCTGGTGAAGCACAGGGCCCCACCTGAACCAGCTTCCCCTGAGGTTTATTCACCTTCTCAGGTAGTTTCACAGCCTGTTCTGGGCTCCAGGCTACTCTCCCCACATTGCTGTCGGGATCTAAATAGCTGGATTCATGGTGGCTTGGGCTGCAAGGACTGCTGCTGATCTGCTGACTTTAGTGGGGCTTCATGTAGGAACATGGATCTGCCTTTTTTGTTTCAAGTCAAATCAGCCAGATCAAATCCAAATCTCTAGGTCAGTCCAGAACCATAAGTGGCCCTGCATCCAGCAAATATCCTCCACCCCACCTGGGACATCAGATGTTTCCAAATCCTTTGGCAGGCATCCTACTTGCAGGCCCAGGCCCGGAGGCTTGGGGTTCGGATGACCCCAAGTTTTGCTCGCCCTCGGCCATACAGCTGCAGGAGCAAGCTGGGGAGGAGTCTGCCATTTCCATAAAGTGGGCATAAAACTACATTACCCCTGTGGGCACTACCCCATGCCAGGAAACCTGTTATCCTCAGGTGCAACTAGGACACCGCATTGGTAGTCACGGTGTTTCCCCTGCCAGGTATGGGTCTGCCTCTGAATCTACCTGCAGGACCAGATCTTTAAGAGGAGAACAAATATAGACATGGTAAGGATGAAGGCCATGCAATCCAGGTATGCAGTTAGCCATTGCCATGGCACCTGAATGCCTAGAGTGGGAGAGAGATTAAAAAATTTAAAAGGTTTTCTCCCTTGTTGCCTGCATTTAAATTACCATCTCTAGTAGGGGCCAATGTCCTTGCTAGTTGAGGCTCTGTTTCACCAATGCTGCAGCCAGGCTTTTATTCATGTGGTAAAGCTACATTTCAACGACAATGCCTGAAAGCAGACAGTGAAAGAAGAGTGATGTGCTAGGTACTCCCCCATTCATTTTCCCCCAAACCAGCATTCAGTCTCCACTGATCTGCTAGAATGGGAAAATGCCTAAAGACTGGAAACAAAGTCAGCTCCTTCCTTGTTCCAGCAACACCAATACCTGGCCCTTCCATGCACAGATTCTCCATTCCTCCCCATGAGTGTTGGGTCTTCCCTGCCACCTAGCTACAGAAAAAGGGTCTCCCTAGTCCCCTCACCCCTTCTTCCCCCTCCCTTCTCTGCTTCACCTTTTGTCTTCCTTATTTTTACCTATTTACATTTTCACTGACATCCTACCACAGCTTTCAGCTTTTCTCATTCCTTGGAGTCGCAGACCAGCAGAGACTCCTCATGCCTGTTGAAGGGCGACTGCGACCGAAAGGCGACCAAAAGCTTGCTAAGAACTTTTTCCCAACAACTCAGTCGGTCTAATAAAAGATATAGCCTTGCCTGAAACCAGGAGACACCATGGAATGCAAGTCCAGGCATCTCAACATATGGGTTTTGGGTCAAGATCTCAAAAGTGCCTCAGGACTGATGCGCCAAAGACTCATTGGAAAAGGTGGCTAAAGTGAGGACCGCAGTGGAGTCCAGAAGTGACCGTAGTGTGACAGCCTGCAAAACCAAGCTGAGAAGCAGGGTAAATTAGGGCTGGTCCCAGGACTAGTCTACAGCTAGCTTGGATGTCCTGCATTACACAGTGATATGGCCATCACTGCTGTGACTGCAGCGTAGATGTGTGCTCTGCAGATCAAAGCTGCAGACAAAGCAGAGCCCCGCAAGCGCTTTCAAAAACGGTACTCTGTCTTTGCTGGAAGGTATCTGCTGTGGTTGCCATACAAAGCTTTTTAGTGCTGGACTGAGAGCAGGTGGATGTTAATCACCATTGCACACACAAAAAAGCTATGAAAATGGTGTTTACATGTGTGCATGTGACCCACAGCTCCCATTTGCAGCACCTTTGATGCATACGGTGCATCTACACTGCAGCCAGAGAGGCGATTGCAGCTGAAGCAAGCTAGTTTTAAATTAACTAGCTTAGGTATTACTAATAATAGTGTAAGTCAGGCAGCACAGAGCTCAGCACATTAACTGGGGGACATAGGTAAAACTGAGGCAATTAGCTTGCTTTGAGCTCCTTACTACCCTGGCTATCCTGCTATTGTTGCCAAACTAATTAATATAAAGCGAGATTGCAGCTCATGTTGGCAGACGCAGTCACAGACACACACAAATAGAAACTGCTTTTATCACCACTGTGATGTAGTCATCTGTGAAGCAGCATCGGCATTCGACACACTGCACAGCACAAAATTGAGGGAAAACATGGGGAAAAGCACTGGGTAAATGTTGCTCTTCAGAAAGTGCCATCAATTTACATGATGCATGAGACAAAGAATAGGTGGACACGGTTAAGATGCTGGCATCCTTCTCCAGACCTGGGAGGTTGATTGCCTTACTTGGTCGTAAAGTTCCTTTGCGATTTTGGCCAGGTCATTTAGTCTTATCTGTAAAAATGGGCAAGATCAGCGATAGTGGGTATCGGGTTTATAAATACGATGAAAATTGTCAGGTTTGTAAGCCCCTTCAGACAGGTCGTTGGTTCTGTATTTGTACATGGTGTAACCGGAGGGAGGTCAGGGTCGCCGTGCACTCCCCTGTCGCCTCCCTTACCGTGTCTTGTTGCTGCCTGGCACCCTCCAATTCTTGCTCGCCATGACTTTGATCTATCTATCTATCTAATAGGGAGGCTGCCTTTCACCTTCTGGTACACGGTTGTCCTCTTATCTTTGTCCTCTAGCCTTATTATGGGCTATGCATGGCTCCTACCACCCCAATACCATGCCCCAAGCCTCGCAGATGTCACGGATTTTATTCCGTCCCTCTTTCTCTCTCCGCGCCCACTCTCCGGGGCTCTCTCTCTCTCAGTACAGCCGCCCTTCTCTCCGGGGCTCTCTCTATAATGCTGCCTCGTCTCAGGGTCTTCTCAATGACGCCACCTTCTCCGGGGCTCACCACGCCCGCACTGGGGCCTCTGCAACGCTGCCCTTCTCTGGGCTGGGGTCTATGCACCCCAAATGCTGCACCCTCACTGGCGCTGGGGTCCCCACTCTACTGTGAGTCCCCTATGAGGCCTCCTCCATCCCCTAATAGCCTCTCCCAAACCACCGGTCTAACAAAATAGCAACACAAACACAAGCCTCTTGGCTAAGCCTCTTGGCTATACCCTAAACAGAAGCCGCCCGGCCATAACAACGTTGAGTCCTACCAGGGATCCTCTCTCTCTGCAGTATAAAATGCAGCTTCTAACTCAGGCCTCTCCTTTGTAACATGGCTGAGAGCTCCCTCCTCTTTGGCTGCTGGTAGCAAACTGCCTCCTGGTCGCCTGCCTGGGATTTATATAGGAGCCCGGCCCTGCCCCTTCTCGTCAGCTGGCTAGGCAGGTGCAGGTCATTAGCTCCCCCTAGTTGCCTCAGTAGCCGGCACCTGAGGAGTCTTCCCGGCTCTCCCAGCAGCAGGTACCTTAGTGCCCCACTACACACCTCCCCGCTTAAGATTTCAACTCACCAGGCCATCTTGGTTTTTTTTTCTGCTGCGCATCTTCTGTCTTTTCCGCTCGTGCTTTTAGGCTGGCCCACCGACACTTCCGACGCGTGGAGGCGGAGGTTTTCAGGCGCCTCCTACTCGCCTTTTACCCAAGGCGCACCATGTGGGATTTTACGGCAGTCCCCCCTCACACTAGCCGACTTTGGTACAGTGCAGTCCCTGTCAATCGGGCTCCCACCTCCCTTTTGGGGTTTCTTCTCCCTCTTGCTTCTGGCCTGTCTACCTTCCACCCCTGAATACCTTAGTCTCTTTCTCCAGGTAGGTTGTGTGGTCTCTGGCTTTCCTAAGGCTCTCTGGAGCCCCTGAAGCCTTTCCCAGATCTCCCACGCTCTTTCCAATGCCTTCCGGGCATACTCTTCCCTCCAAAACTCTATCTTCCTGTGGCCGGTAGGTCTTCCTTTAGGCCCTTTATAAGTTTTTACATAGGCCACACCTCCGACTGTTGCTTCAATGAGTTCCCTTAATATCCACCACCGGACCCGTTTCGGGATGTTATTTATATATACTTGTGGTCTTCTCTCAAGCTTTGGTCCGTCTTCGGGTGGTCGTTCCCACCTCCATATCTCTGGCTCCTGGACCTGGCTTTCTTTTCTGGGTTTCACTGACCCCTTTTTCCCGGGACTCATCTCTGACTCCTTTTGTCTCAGGCCTTGTGTCCCTTGTGTACTGCCATGGCTAGCCCGCCGACAAGTCTTGCTCCTTGGGCTAGCCTGCTCACTTTCCCTGCCGTCCCTGCAGTTATCGTATCTCCTTCTACTAGCTGTCTCTGCCTGGGTCCTGCAATTCCTTTTTCGGCTTGAGGTTTACAGAGCTCACCCAGCTGATGTCTTAGATGGCTCATCTCCCCTGCATGAAGCTTCTCCCATTGGTCCCATCTCCTATTCAGCACTCCAAGAGGGCTGGTAGGACCGCTTCTTGTAGGGCTGTAGGCTTCACCCCTACCGTTCCCGTCTCTGGGTTGCCTCTCTCCGATGTCCCTAACTCGGTCTCCTCTTTTGGATCCTCCGGTCCGCCTTCAGTCTGGGTTGCTGTACTTATTACCTCTGGCCCTTCCTTCTCCCCAGGATCTTGGTCTTTTGTAGCTGTCTGACTGCTGGCTGCCCTTAGCAATTCATTTTCTGCCTCTAAGGCCTGAATCTGCTGCCTTAGGATTTGCATTTGCTGCTGTGACTGTTCCCTCTCTGCATTAGTCACTGCTTCTCTAGCCACGTTATCATCTATGAGGGATTTAAGGCACTGTACCTGCTCTCCCATGGGGTCTTTTTCCGCCTCCACACTCTGCAACTGGGACCGTAACCTCCCAGTCTCTTTTGTCCCAGCCTCTAACTCTCTTTCAAGGGACAAGCTCTGATTGTACAGGTCCTCGTAACTTGCCAGGTTAGCTTTTATTTTCTCCATCTCTTGTGCGAAAGCCTTGCCCGTTTCTTTTGCTTGTGTATGGCTTTTAAGCAGCTTGTCCCGCAGCTCCTGTGCTTGGTGTTCTGCACGCAAGCACTTCTGCCGCCATTCACCTACCTCATCACGCAGTTCCTGTATGCGATCTTCCTGGCTGCGGACTTCTTTCTGAAGGGCATCAATCAAGCTTTTGGAGACCTCCAACCTCTGTAGCATCTCCTTCTGTTCCCCTACCTGGGTTGTGCAGGTTGCAGTAGACTTTTCTCTCCAAGCTGCCATCTCCCTCTGCATTTTCTGTGGCTTCTCTTCCCTCTCCCAGCTCTTTTGGGGTCCGTTTGCAATAAGCTGCTCTAATGTGCGAGTTCTCTCCGCTTCCGCCGCTATCATGCGCCTGATTTCTTTTGAGCCTCCTTCCTTTTTCCCTGCCTGGGCCCGCTGCTCTAACCCAGCAGGCTTTGCCTCCGCTTGCTGTTTTTGAAATTGGGCCACCTCTAGCTCCCATTCCAGCCGTTCAATTTTTTCTTCTAATTCATCTATTCGCAATAGCCTGGCAAAATTCTCCTGTTTCAGGCTCTCTATATCCCCTGCCGTTGCCATCCTGGCCTCACGCCTTCACTGGTCAGGCCCTCAGGCTTCCCCAGTACCGTCTCAGCATAGTGGCTTCCTACTTTGCCCTCTTTTCGGTTTGTGTTGCCGCTATCTTCTTACATCCCCCTCTTGGTCCTTATTTTAGCCCTCAGGTTCGTCTTTTCATGCACGGCTTTACTTTCCCGGCCAATGCACCACTGTAACGGGAGGGAGGTCAGGGTTGCCATACACTCCCCTGTCGCCTCCCTTACCGTGTCTTGTTGCCGCCTGGCACCCTCCAATTCTCGCCCGCCACGACTGTGATCTTCTATATCTATATATATATTATAGGGAGGCTGCCTTTCGCCTTCTGGTACACAGTTGTCCTGTTATCTTTGTCCTCTAGCCTTATTATGGGCTATGCGTGGCTCCTACCACCCCAATACCATGCCCCAAGCCTCGCAGAGGTCACGGATTTTATTCTGTCCCTCTTTCTCTCTCCGCGCCCGCTCTCCGGGGCTCTCTCTCAGTACAGCCGCCCTTCTCTCCGGGGCTCTCTCTATAATGCTGCCTCGTCTCAGGGTCTTCTCAATGACACCGCCTTCTCCGGGGCTCACCACGCCCGCACTGGGGCCTCTCTGCAATGCTGCCCTTCTCTGGGCTGGGGTCTATGCACCCCGAATGCTGCACCCTTACTGGTGCTGGGGTCCCCACTCTACTGTGAGTCCCCTATGAGGCCTCCTCCATCCCCTAATAGCCTCTCCCAAACCACCGGTCTAACAAAATAGTAACACAAACACAAGCCTCTTGGCTATAACCTAAACAGAAGCCGCCCGGCCATAACAACGTTGAGTCCTACCAGGGATCCTTTCTCTCTGCAGTATGAAATGCAGCTTCTAACTCAGGCCTCTCCTTTGTAACATGGCTGAGAGCTCCCTCCTCTTTGGCTGCTGGTAGCAAACTGCCTCCTGGCCGCCTGCCTGGGATTTATATAGGAGCCCGGCCCTGCCCCTTCTCGTCAGCTGGCTAGGCAGGTGCGGGTCATTAGCTCCCCCTAGTTGCCTCAGTAGCCGGCACCTGAGGAGTCTTCCCGGCTCTCCCAGCAGCAGGTACCTTAGTGGCCTGCTACGCATGGGTTATGGTCTATGATTCATGGTTTCTTAAGTTGTATCACAATACAAATGATAAATAAGCGCCTTAATTATTACAACAGTTTTCAGGCATTGCTACACCCGCAGGAAAAAAATCGGGGCTACTTATTTTCATTAAATCATCCTACATTGCTATTTTGTGAACTGAGTCTGGGGCAGAACTGGGGCTTTCTGGCCCAAGAAAGAATGAATGATTTCTATTTTTAAAGAAAAAAAATGCAGAATTTATACTAAAAGGCAAGAAACTATTTCCATTGATTGTTCTCTCTAAGTTCAGGTCATACCGGGTTGTGCTTTGCCCTTTGAGTTCAGACTGGAAATCCCATGTCTAGCTGCCTCTTCCTTGTCCAGCTGCCCATAGGATGTGGGATCAAAGATGCAGAGTCAAATACAGTTCAATAAATAATTCTGGGTACAGCTACACAGCAAAATGAGGGGCAACTACAGCCCGCGCTAGCCAGATAAACAATTGCAGGGAAAACTTGGCAGCAGGGGTTTTAGCATGTTTTAGCAACCAAATACAAACTCTCCAGGGACCTTCATAAACATCCTAGCTGTTACGGTGCCAAAACCAGTGCTGCTGCTTGTTACCCCTGCTGACTATGATCATGCCTTCATTTTGCCATATAGACATATCCTCAAAGGCATGTTTTTTGGCTCCTCTGCCAATTGTCACTGTGGCTCAGGAATGTTTCAGGGCATAAGGAGCTTTTTGGCCTCTCCATCATTTGTTTAGATCCAGACCAGCTCAGGGCTCACTGGAAGTCACTAGCATGTGGGAACTATTCAATGGCTTCATAAAATGAGCAGGAGTCTGGGCCCAGTTCCTAGTATACACACACGCAGTCCCTTCACCTATGGCATTTTTGGAGGACTAGGACCTGTAGGACCAGTTTTCTTATGAACCTCCCAGTCCCAAAAGCTGGTCCAATCAGGACAGAGATGAGGTACATCTTTTAAGTGGGGATGTGTGATGTTTGTCTTGCTGCTATTGATGCTGGAGCTGTCCTTTGGGACAAAGGGCAGACAAAACCCCCAGACCAGACTCCCTCCACTCCCTTTCCCCTCCTCTCATTCTGAAAACAGCTCGGAGGCTGGCAAGCGGCACAGACACAAGTTACAGAAGACACCCTGTTTTGAAACATCTTCATCTGAACCCTCATAGATTTCGTAGACATTAGGGCTGGAAGGGACCTTGCAAGATCATCGGGTCTGGTCCCTCTGCCCCTCAGCTGGGGGCAAATGATCCCAGCAAGATAGGTATCCAAATGTTTCTTAAGCGTCCAGAGTAGGTGCTTGCACCACTTCTTGGGGGAGTCTACTCCAGGCCCTGGGGACTCAGACAGTAAAGTTTTTCCTTATGTCCAGCCTAAAATGGTCTTCTAGGAGTTTGTGACCGTTGGACCTTGTCTTCCCTTGGGGTGCCCTGGTGAACAGATAGTCATGCAATGAGGGTTTAGATTTTTGCCTGAGCGGCCATTTTTAAGTGGTCTGCAGCCATGCACTTGTGTTTGGTCACGGCTAGAGACTGCTTTCTGTGGCCAGATCATGAGTAAATTGTCACTTCCGTCTGCGCGCAAAGGTTTGACATCTTTACAGCCATATGGTCATCACAAAAAAGAAGACACTGGGGAAAAACAAAGCCCTTAAATATATCCATTCCGGTTCTTCAAGGACTCCTGGTATTGGACTCTGCACTATGACACAAGCTTTGTAAATATTTGTTGCAGGACAGGAAATGTGCTGGACGGGAAATGTAGCCACCTTGCCCTTAACAGGAGCAGAACTTCAGGTACATCCCACCAAAAAGAAACATTTGGGATCGGTGCCTAAGGTATGAAGAAGGCTTCCCCTTCCTATTGCTTCATTAGATGGGCCCTGTCAAACCACTTTTTCATTACCGCTGCTGGCGTCGTAGATCGTATATAGGAGCCAAACTTGGCTCATTGTCTACTAAGCAGCTGTTCTCCCAGCAACAATGACAAAAAAAAAATGTAAGTAGCTTATCCAGCTAGTGGAGACAGATAACACAACCATCATTAATAGGCAAATATGACATACAGTTGCTAAAAGGCAGCTGTGTGTCTCCATCCTCCGTCCATTGAGGCGGAGCTGTATTCCTTCAGTCCTGTCCCCCGCACGCTCAGCCAAACAAGCTGCTGGTTCTCAAACAGTTGAGTGGAGCAGAACATTGCTGATGTTCAGCATAGGACATAAATCAATGGAGGAAAGTGCATTTAATCCCTTCCCCCACTCTCCAGAATCCAGGCTGCACTGAGCTTGTCTCTCTGCATTACGGCTCTGACAGGAGACGGCCGGGGCTATGCCATGAATACCCAGAGTGCTTCTTTGCTTTAATACAATCAATGCGTCAGGAACCAAGACGGAGAGAAGTGTTGTCACCCTGCTCTTATTCCCCAGCGTCCATTGAAAGCCAGAGCCGGGATGAGCATGAGAGGTTAAGGGAGGGGGAAGAAAGCAGAAAGTCATGCACGCTAGGCTTCTATCTTTATCATGTAATGAGCCCTGATCAAGCTATATTTTCCCTCTCCTCTTTCC
>NW_005841952.1:2132345-2140562 GCF_000455745.1 Alligator sinensis
TTTCCTAGGAGTAACTTATGCTCTGGGGTGCAGCGAGGATTGCCACTTTTGTGTTTGCTCCTTTTATTCCCTTCTCTACATAAGAGCAAATTAGTGACCTTTCAGATTGTGTTGAACTGGCTCAGGCATATGTGACAGGGCCTGCATCACAGCTGACTTTCAGCACTGCTGGCCTTAGGGTTGTTGGGGCCTGGTGCAAGGGAGTCATATGGGGCCCTTTAGAGGATTATAGATTTCCTAGACATTCGGGCTGGAAGGGACCTTGAAGATCATCGAGTCCAGCCCCCTGCCCCAGGGGCAGGAAGTCAGCTGGGGTCAAAGGATCCCAGCAAGATAGGTATCCAAATGTTTCTTAAAAGTGTCCAGAGAAGGTGCTTGCACCACTTCTTATCCAGCCAGATAAGCATCCAAATGTTTAATTTTGTGGTGCTTGCTATACAGTGATGAGGAAGACGTTTAATACCATTAAAATATATTAAGTTCTTAACCCTTGATGAGTGTTATCCCCTGCATTTTCTGACACCCCCTTGCTCCTCATGCAAGCATGTCCTACCTTGCCTTGAAGCCATTTCCAACCCCGCTAACACACCTGTCCCCACTGCTTTCAACCCTCTTGTCTCTCAAACAGAAACTGGGCCCAAAGCAAATGTCATTCAGGTGTGAAGAGGAGGAGAGCAAACAAACCAACCAAACAAAAAAGAGGCAGGGAAAGAAGGACGAATAGAGAAGAAAGGAAATTGTTAAAGGAGAACCTGGAAAAACAGAGCAAAACACTGTCCTGGATGTGGCAAGCAAGAGAAAAAATTTTCTAGGGCAGTAAGA
Organism: Alligator sinensis; assembly: GCF_000455745.1. Taxonomy (NCBI): domain Eukaryota; kingdom Metazoa; phylum Chordata; order Crocodylia; family Alligatoridae; genus Alligator; species Alligator sinensis. The sequence goes on from NW_005841952.1 coordinate 2,133,168, forward strand.
GAAGAGAGAATGAAATGCCTGCCACGGTGAAGGAAAACTAAATGTATATACATGGAAAAGACGGAGCAAAGCAAAGCAGATCTTGAAAGAGGAAGAGACTCGTGGGGAGGTGAGAAAATGAACAAAAAAGTAGTAGAAAAACCCCAGGAAAAATACTTAATACAGCAGTTTAGATAGAATAATAGGTGCTATATATAGTTAATGGACATGTGTATAATGTGTAATATTATACAGTCGGACCCCGAGTTACGTGGGGGATACCTTCCCGAAGAACACCATGTAAGTTGATACCGTGTAACTCGAGGCATTAAGTCAATGGAAAACAGGGGGATAGGAACCCAGGAACAAGATTTGATAATATTATTTAATAATAAAAGGATATTTAACCACAAAATAATGGAATTAATAGCCCTATTAAAACCTTTACTCCCAGCTATGTGCTCAGACAGAGACAAAGCTTTAGTCCTAATTGCCGTGCCGTTGACAACTGCTCCTTTTGTATTGGTCATTTCATCGATCCAAAGATTAAGGAGTTTCTCAACTTTATCTAAATGACGAATTGTAGTCACCAACGGCACTCTCGAACTCACAGGGGTTGGCGTTTTCACAGTCTCTAATTTTTTGCTCACTTTTTAAAAATGAGCACAGTCGATTCGCTTAAATTGGGTGGGCAATTGATGGACAATTGATGCAGCACTATTGCCTTCTCTTAATTTATCAAGGATTTCAATTTTCTGGGCCAGGGTGATGGATTTTCATGCTCTTTTGGGCACAACAAAGGCTTTCTTTGATGCCATTTTCACAAATATTCAGGGGTTAACGTAACCAAAAATGATGGACAATCTTGGAGGAGACGACAAGTGATGCTAACGCTACCTAAGCTGACTCCAAACTAACAACTGCTCTACCGCAAACAGTGTAAACGTGAAGCAGGGTATTGTAAGTTACAACATGGTCACATGATATAAAGTGTGTATGTGTGACTCAAAACCGTGTAACTGGGGGTCCGACTGTACATAGTTTTAAACAAGATGAGGTTGAAAAGTAACTGGGAATAAGCAACCAACTTCAGCCTCATTAAACAAGCCTTAGTTGCTCTTAAAAGGAAGTTTTAAGAGATTGCAGGATGTAAACTTCTGCAAACAAAGGAGTTAGGTACCTTCCCCTTGGCCACTGGTTTACCTGCACCAGTATTGTTTGGAGACTGATCCCTGAGAGCCTTAAATCCAAACACATTACAGCACAATGCAATGGGTGTTTTCTTACAAGATGCAGAAAGTAAGCAAGTAATAGTGATCCAAATGCAAACAGGCATAGAAGAAAAAGAAAGCTTTTAACCAAACGTAAGCAAAGAGTAAAAGGAGCTAATCAGAGCTGATTAGAGAAATCACTAAAACTCAGCTGCTGAAGCAACCACAGACCCTGTTTGAACCAGGTAGATTGAAACACAAAGAAAATAGTAAAGAAACGGAAAAAAAAGGCGACAAAACTGGGGATAGATGGATTGTGCTTTGTACAGTTTGACTTTTCCCAAATTGTGAAATAAGGGAGTATAAAGAAAGAAAAATAATTTAAACCTTTGTTTAAAGAGACCTAGGCAGTTCAGGTGTTTTTGTTATTTTTTATAAATGGTACCAGTTTTTGGTTATCAGCCTGATTAACTGTGGCCAGATTTTAATTTATCCGTTAAATTGTTCGGTGTGTTTTTTATGGGTGCATTTTGAGCTCTTGCAGGACTGGAGCTCCCGAGATGAAATATTTCATATATGAGTGTCAGTCTCCCAACACCGAATATTTTTGCTGGAGCAGGGACATTCGCTCACCTGACACATGCATTTGGGTGAGTGCTCTCAAGACTTCTGTTTCGACTAAAAGCAGATGCAGTACTCCAATTTGGGAGAGGATTGCGATGTTACATATTTTATCATTTCCATGTTACTATGGGAATGGGATGTGGGGGGGGATAAGTTATTACAGAAAATTACAAATGATGTGCGAGCGCTTTTGAAACTGCTTCAAAGCAGGTTGTAATTCCGCGGCTGTGTTTGAAGGTCCGTGGTTAGTGTATTAGATAGCGGAAAAATTGTTCAGATTTGTTTCACGGTCCTTTTACCACCTTGAATGCTCACATTTATGGTATCTTGGATTGTACAGCATTTTAGACCAGCAACAAAAGTGGAAAAGTAGAAATATCCCAAATTCTAATCCTGGAGAAGAGACTAAATTGCTGTGAAATCTTGTTCAGGTCACTTACCCAATGACTTCCCTGCATGTTAAATAGGAATAATCCTTATTTATGAAAGTTTATCAGTTGTGAGGGCAGTGTTACCTAGTGGATATGGCATAGACTGGGAGGGACTTTCACTGGACCAGGTTGTTGCCTTCAAATTGTATTTCTACTTCTACTACTGACCTGTGTGATCATGGGCAAATTGCTTTCCCATTCAGTTTTCACCCTCCCTCTTTGTATGTCTTTTAGAGCAGGCGTTAATCATTTGTACACTGCAGCATCAAGCAAGAGACCCCCCACCCCCCAAGTCAGTTGGGACCTGTAGGAATAAATGTGATACAAAAAATAACGTTATGTAGGCAGTGTGCTTTGAAGCACAGCATTAGGGGAAGTTCCAGGTTCCTTCAATGGTGGGGGATGGAAACTAAGTAAGGATTTAAATGAAAGGTGGTACCCAAGGACTGCCATGTCACTGGATAGTGTGACAAAATAATATCAATGGTAGGATGCAAAGCAGACATTATTTCCCCAGGTTTGGGAAAATCTCTCTGCAATAGTTTTGACTTAAGCTTGCAAAGTTTTGGGCTGCTGCTTTGTGTATTAAGTGAACTGTCTTTATTTTGCAGACTGGAAATAACAAGGCTTAATGTAAGCACTGCCCTGACTCTCTGTAGACATTTAATTTCGCAAGGGACATTTCCAAGGTTAGTAGATACAAAGCTCAATTTTTTTTAGATGTATTTTGTGTGTATGAATATCTTGTTACTTGGAAGAAAGTATCTTAAATTCCCTCCTTCAGTGAAGGTCTTTTGCAGATAAATCTTGAATATGAACTTTAGGCTTTGAACCAGTATGCTTGAATTCTACATCAGACATATTTTAATCCCTTTTAATATTAGGAACATTCCTGAAAAACCCTGAAATAACTAATCTGTGGGCTCAGTCCAATACAGCGTCACTATATTAACAAGTTGGTGTGCATAAACAGCATTTGGGAATTGCTCTCTCTCACTGTCTGAGCAGCCCAGCACTTTTAAACAATCCCGTTGAAGTCACTTGTTAGACTTAAGCCATTGCTTGAACTCTTCCATAGTAACAAACCAGTTTGTACTACCAGTTTGCAGGTGCCTGTACCGAAGTTGAGCTGTGTCTGCAACTTTGCACAGATGATGGAAGGTAAAAGTGTTGGTTAGCAAGCAAGATTTCACTTTCATTTGTACAAGGGATTATTTTAAAGTGCTGAGTTAGAAGGAAAGCATCTTTCAAAGTGTGTGTGTGGGGAGGGGGGGGGAAGCGTGGGACGGACACCTTAAGGGTTTCCTTTTAATACATTTATGGATTCTCAGCAGTGAACTGGAAATGGCTGCTGTGGCAGCAAGCGGGCTGATTCAGAAATATCCAGCCAGGGAGGGAGGCTGTAAATCCCAAGCTGCTGCTTGGCTCTCATGTGCTTTTCATTTCTTCAAGCTGAGCAGGAAAAAAATAATATAAGTAATTTCTAGGTGGAAATGGTCACTCTGTATTACTTCCACCTCCCTGCAACCTCATCTTCTGCTCTCTCAAGGCAGCCACCAGTTTGTTAGTAATAGAGTGTCACATATAAGCATTTAGTAGTCATAGGGTGTTTCAGGAGACATCAAAGAAAAAGTGAAATTTATACAGAATTGGCACATGAAAATAAAAATAGTCAGCAGGTGAGGAAACTGTCTCTATAGCTGTTAGTTTGTATCTTGGATATTGTTGATTCTTAGGCACTAATAGTTCATTAAAATCTCTAATCTTTTGATTAGAGGCACGCTCAAGTTCAAGAATTTCTAATATGGGATGTAGGTTGTAGGCATGCATCTTGCCTTGCTTGAAAGTAAACTGAAGCTGTTGGCATGGAGGGACTATTGGAAATGAATTTGGTGGGTTTGTGCCACATTCTTACTGGGCAGCTATCTTGAGAAATCACGATTGCAACGCAGGGGGGCAGTTGTGTTGGCAGATGTACTAGGACACATGGTTGAGAGCACACAGGTTGCAAGTTCAAGGCCATAGCAGAAGTGCTTATAGCACGGCCCTGTCAGAGTCTGATGAATCTGCAAATTCTCCTGAATCCCTTGTCAGAAGGACACAAAAAAGGAAAGGAGCCATTGCACTCAGCAGTTTCTGCAGAATGGCCAAGGATAAGTGGTCATTGGAGATCTGTGAACTCAGTCCCCCAAGACCAGTTCGTCCAGGTCAGGGTTTAATTACATTGTCAAGGTGGACTTTGTCTATTTTTGTTTAGAGTACATGACCAAGAGCCTGAAGGACAAAAGATGCCTGCCCAGTGAGTTCCCCAGGCCAAGACAAAAATGGAGCATTTCAAAAAAGCTTGAATACTCTTTTAAAGCAATGGAATCAGAAGTCGTGGTAGAGGTCATATCTTTTATGAGACCAACTAGATTTTTGCAAAACAAAAAAAAATCTTTAATTGCAAGCTTTAAAGTAACGGGAATGTAAAGCTGTGAACTGGAACTGTGAAGGGGAGTACTATGTTGTTGTTAAAGCAGGGCTTGGCTGTTGGGGATCCTGGGTCCTGTGCATTTCTGTTTCGTCCACTGAGTCGGTATTTGACCATGGGCAACACTTTTAATCCTTCTGTGCCTCATTTAGTCTACTTTGTTTACAGATGGTAATAACCCTACCGTACCTACCTTCCTAGGGAAAGGAAGTGTTTAGGTTTGCTAAAGTGTGTAAGCTCTTTGACGTCCTCAGATCAAGACTGTCACGTGTGCAAACTGTACATTTATGTATGATCTATTTTTGCCCTCATCTTCCAATTGTTGCACTTAAACATTTTTTCCCCCTTCTCAGCAGTCACATTTGCTAACTTCAGCGGTAGACTGGTGAGATCATTTCATTAGGTATTCAGCGTTGCAGCAGAAAATGTGAACAAAGCCATTTGGGCGAATTCCTGGCTTGTCGATGCCATACTGAGCATGAGTTCCTCACCGAGTTAAGCTGAGGAGGTCTTCTCAAGAGCAGTAATGTAAATGTTAGATAAAATGAAGGGGGAAAGTGAGCAAATAATAAACATGCTTCTGCTGCAATTGCTCGGTAACTAGATTTAATGAATCCTTGTGGCTGTCTTGACTTGTTTGTGAGGAGCACTGGCATACTTCTTTCTAAAGGCTGGAAGTTTTTGAGCCCAGTTTATGGCCATAACTTGAGCAACATAATATTTTGGTGACTCTCAATTTCTTGCACGGTGTAACTGTGTTGACTGGCTCAGGACATCATTAAAAGAAGATCTAAGATTTATAACAAGCATTCAAGAGTGTCGACATGTTTGAAGGACACAGTATTGTTGTTAAAATGTCACTGCTGGCCTATTGTTGTTGTTCATCCTTCACATTCAAAGAGGAGCATGACATCACTTTTTGGTTTGGTTTCTGTGAACATGTGAATGGCTGATCGGGTCAATTTGTGCTTTGAACCGTCTGTGGCGCACTGAGCAAGAGATGCTGTGATGGGTTGCTTGATTAACAGCGGACATGCCGCTGTTGCAAGATTTGATCTGTTTGCACTCCTGCTCTGCCTCAGCAGTTCTTCTCTGCTTGTAGATGGTAGCTCTAGTATGGATGAGGCTTCGCCAGGTGGAGTGATCGGGAGTGAGATCTTCCCAGGACTTCAAGTCAATGTTGAAATGTTTCAGGGATGACTTAAGGGAGTCCTTTAAGTATTTCTTGTGACCTCCCTGAGAGTGCTTTAGCTCACTATAAAAGATTTTCTTTCTAGTGCACCTGTACACAGGTTGTGCCTGTACCTGCTGCTATTGCTAAGGCCTTGCACCCACCAGGGATTTCAGCCCTTCATAATCATAGTCACGTGGTTTCACCAGGACAAGCTTCTGTCACAGAGGGGCTGAAGTACTTTGCAGTGTGTTGTCTAACCATACTTAAAACTGCATTTGCACTAGTGCGAATTGGGGTTTAGATTAGCTTTCATTTATTCATAGATTCGCCTGTCTACATTAGAGATTTGTTATACTATAAGTGCAATCAAGGCAAACCCCCTCAGTCTCAGCAGGACTTAAATGGAAGATTTTGGGTTCTTAATCTCTGCTCTCTCTTTTTTCTTTTCTTTTCTTTTTTTTTTTTTTTGCGGGGTTTGGTTTCCAGAAAACCTTTAGTCACCGATCCTCTGAAAGATCAGTGCCCTTTAAGGGCTCTCCAGCAGGTCACCTTGAATGTCCCTGCCAGTATGTATAGCTTTTTAGAAAATACCACTGTGAACTGCTTGCACACACACCTGACTAGTTGTACAGACTCGTGGACGTGGTACACACATGCACAAACCCATTGACGTATGCCCATATGCACACAAGTTACATAACCGGTCGTCTTCTCTCACAGTCTGCTTGAAGCTAATGTCCTGTGAGGTGTATTTAAATAATGCCAGATAAGATAATCATGTAATGCATATTGCTAATCTAATCTGAGCTGTAAGGACTGAAGGTTCCAAGACCTGTTCTTTCAGCTCCTATTAAAATGGCAGTGCGGTCACCGATGCCACGCTGGTGTCTCATTGTGACTAAAAGAAACTCAGAATGGTTTACTCGTCAGTGGCTAAACCTTTCCTGACAGTCCCAGTTGCACAAATCAAAACCTTTTAAATCCAGAGACCCAGGAAACTGTTTTGAGGGGTGATAGGAGTCACCTAACAGAGAGGAGGGATACAGGCCATGCCAACGTCTTTGATGCCAACTTCTTAAAGTTCCTGCTTTTCCCTCACAGAGAAGGAAGGGGCATAAAGCTGTGTGAAAGCCACCACCCTTTCCAGAAGAGACCAGTATGAAGAAAAGAGAGGCATCGGAGACCATTCTCATAAACCTTTTCTAGCAGAAGGGTCTTGTTTTTTCCTTGGGGGTCTACTATTAGGGCTGTGCAAAGCTTCGGATGGTGATTCAATTTGGAGGAGATTCGTCTCAATTTGGTGGCCAAATCTCTGAATCCGAATTGAATCGGGGGACCACTTAAAAGGTCCAAATTGATTCAAAGCTCTCCGAATGTTTGGAAAAGATTTGGAGAGCTTCGAGGATTTGGGCAGTCTCCGGTGTCTGCAGCGGGGAGCTGGAGCTGGACTCTGAGCTGGCAAGTAGGGGCAGGGGAGGGGACCATGGGGGGACCCCTGCCAGC